>NC_136482.1:179532301-179587301 GCF_053919585.1 Euprymna scolopes
GTATGGAGTATTATTGCTACATCTGGGCTGGTGCAACTACCACTAGTCTCTCACTCTTATACATGGTACAAAAAGAGTCTTAAATTTAAGTCCCGAACTGTCGGCCAAGCTAAAACCTCTGTCCCATCGCTGCAATATCGCATAACTGTACCTGTTTTACAAGTACTGTAATGAAATGTGCTCTGATGAATTTGTGCCCCCTCAATGTACATACTCCCAGCAAGCCCTATAAGCAGCAAAATCCCACCCCTTTACTGTCGAAGTCTTTAGATGCCATGCACTCTAATAGTTTCTTGACTGCAAGACTTTGTAAATTTCCTTCATGTTTCCTGCTCCCCATATGCATATGCAGAAGTTTAAATGTATTGTAAACAGACATCTCGCTGCTCAACTCCCAAAAGTCTCCTGTTAGACGCGATCCAAAATAGTATAAACTAAGCGGCAATATACCTTGTTTGAAGTGAAAAAGAGTTTAAAAATGTTTTTGATTAAAAAATAAAAATAATAAAAAGGAATACGTTGGATTTTTCTACCCAGATTGTCTGATTATTGCAACAATCATGCTCTGAGCAATTAGTCGTCACGTCTAGTTATAAGTATTATATTATGATTATTTACGCCATCAATTGCAGAATGCTGTTTCTTTATATGACCTTAAACTATATCCGATGGTGAGGCCCCAGCTTGCGGGCTTTGGGGAGCGTGGAGCCACCCTTTAATTGCCGTTGCTCCCAGGGTCCCAACTATGGGTTAAATAGAAACCGACTCGCAAAAACAAATATATTCTATTAAAAAAAATGTCTTCAAAATCACCGGATTCGGCATTAAATAACCTGGAAAGGGTTGATATGCCGTAAAACAAAAACAAACAACCAACTTTATAAATAATATGATTATGGTAATTATATTTGCGTGTAGTCTGAGTGTTGTCTTGTCTTTTAAATACTTTTTTTAAATGTTACACCATAGTTCGTATGATCATCGTTTTAATGAAGGTCTTATGGAATTAGTACTTCATTATCGTGATCAGTGGTCGTATCCAGGTGCTGTAGTTCGCACCCTGCTGCTGATTGAAAATGTCCTCGGTGAGTTGTAGGAAATGCAGAAGGCAGTTGGCAGTTTTTAGCGTGGCTCGCTCACGATCCACCGGAGACAACACCCCCATCCCACGAGTGCACAATGGCTGCACTGCCCGAGCGAACGCTAGGTGGCGCAGCGGAGGGGGGCCACGCCGTCGTCACGAGTTCGTGCTCACTCGCCGGTCGCGCACGCCGCCACCGCCGAATCGCTTTAAACTTGAAACAGTTGGTGTCTGCAATTGTTTTCTGACACAAGTCGATTTTGGAGAGCTGTTCAGAAATGAGAGGACGGGAGAAGAAAGAGAATGTGGAAATGAAGGAAACACGTGGGGGGGTGCAGATGATAGAGGCACAATGGAAGGAAAGATGATGAGCGGGGAGGGTATTGGAGGGGTGGAGGGAAGACTAAGAGATAGAAAAAAAAGACAATTTTAAAATGGAAGACAAATCGGAGAAAAAGTAACATTAAGAAAAATAATAGAAAGATGGCGACGAGAAACGCGGGAAAACCTAAGAAAACCAGTAGAACTATTTCCGAACAATGACTTTCATTTGAGTTCTGCACACACACACACACACACATACACACACACACACATACACACACAGATATTTATATATATGTATATATATATATATATATATATAGAGAGAGAGAGAGAGACAGACAGACAGACAGACAGAGAAAGAGAGAGACGTATATACATATATATGTAGGCTTATATACATACATATATATTGGCTTATATTTTAAGCGTGTTTTTATTAGCTTTATTTTCTACAAGCTTTTATTCTTCTTTTGCCTATATACATATATATATACACATACACATACACATATATATATATATATATATATATATATATATATATATATATATATATATATATTATTATTATTATTATTATTATTATTATTATTATTATTATTATTTATTTCCAAGGGAGTTGTTTTATTTTCTTTAAATCCAAAGCACAATTTCCTATGGAATCCCACGCTTATATATACGTGCAATATGTGTATGTGTGCGTGTGTGAGCGTGTACGCGCGTATATATGTGTGTGTATATATATGTATGTATCATGTATCTTATATAAATATGATAGATTTTATTTTTAGTTTATTGTATTACTGTTATTTTTTTAACGCACATAACAACACACACACAAATACACATACACACAAGCATATATATATATATATATGTATGATAAAAATAATATGAAGTATATATATATATATATATATATATATATATATATATATATATATATATATATATATATATATATATATATATATATATACTTTTTATTAGACGATTTTATTGTACCTTTTATTGTACTTCTTTGTAGGGGATTTTTTTTCCTTCAAATCTGAAGCACTATTTCCTATTGAACCACGCACTTGCACAATTAGAAGATTTTCTTCATTGTTGCTATTCGATTGCTCCGTCAACATCTACGCACCCATTCGGCCTTTGCAAAAGTCGGCTTGACGAATAACACGATACATTATGCTCGTGTCCAATTTCTTTCTTTCTTATTTCAACTCTACATCTGTCAGAGTTATGATTCTTTTTTCCATACTGCCACAACAGCGTCGATCACTACTGCGACCTAATCTCTATTGCTCACAAAATTAGAAGACAGCGTTATGTGTGTGTGTATTGTTTCTCGCGATTATGAAATTGAATGAATATCTGTATATTTAAACCGAATATTTTTTGCAATTAAGAATGCATTAAAGAAAATGGAATATTTAAAAAAATATTTTTAAAAAATAATTTTATTACAAAATTAAGTTCACAGGAATACATTTCGGTTTTTTTTTTATGTGGTGTGATCCCTGGCCTTGGCTGCGGCCATTTTGGACGACGATAACGTCTTTAGGTATTGACAAAGCCCACGCCAACATTTAATATGACTTGCGATTTCATAGTTATGTTTTACCGAAGAAAATGAAATATGTACAGTACCAACCGCCATATATTAGCACCGTGTCACTCTGAGGGCATCATATATGGAACATGCATGCATAATAATATGCAAATAAAATGAAACTGTTGCGTGGGGGGATGGGGTGTCATCTTACATTGCATCAAATGTTCACGTTACGGCACATCAACCCTTTTGAAGGTTTATAAAATAAAAGCGGATCGTACCTTTTTATATATTGTTTCCTCTTGTCTTGACCGTGTCGGCTTCCCTGGAAAAAATTCTCTTAACAATGACGCAAGTCTCGTTTCTCTGGACAATTGGAATTTTATTCGTTTAAGGGTCGAAATCGTATCCCTTTTCTCTGCTTATCCTTAGAAAGAGGGTGATAATTCATCTTCTTCTAACTTACGACTGTGACTGTCGGGCTCGAACCGTTGACTCTAAACTCAAACTGAATTCTAATTGACTGACTAAAATTGTACCATGTGCATTTCTATATATTTTAGGGGTACCGGAAGGATATGGGTCCCTACGTCACTTACGTTGCTTACAATTTTGTTCCAGGGAAGCCGACACGGTCAAGACATGCGGAGATAAGATATAAAAAGGTATGTTCCGTATTATGAACTCAACTCTCGTCAAGGTTGTTCCAGTTTTAAGCCCAAGTTAACCAGTTTGATTTGGTTTGACACCTTGATCCTGTCTGCACTAGAAAACATGTGTAATCTCTGTCGGTTTTCCCTTCATTACAAAACATTAAGGGAATAGAAGGGTCACCAGGTAGCAAGTGTTACCTAAAACGAGCAGATTTTTGTAACTGAAAAATGGAGAAAAACGAAAAACGAAATTTTATAACAAAACATTTTAGAACATATAAGTTTTGTTTAGTAAAGATTAATTTATGCAAACAAGTGTTTTGTAAAGAAAGTTGGGTAAGTAGTCACGAGACAATATTTGCATAGTGTGAATATATGTGTATGTAAGCGATATACCTATGTGAGTATTTGGCAGCGTAGCTTTTGTATGTGTGTGCGTGGATTTACCTTGTTCTTGTTAGAGCGTGTATAGATGTGTGCGAGTTTATAAAGCTGGAACGTTACACACGTAACACGTAATATGTAGACACTGTCGCAAGGAAACCAAGACAAGAAATAACTCGACTCACTTGTTTCCTTTGAAACAACAGTTATTTATTTCCAGTCTCTTGTTCAAATCTGTCGCTCCCGGCCCATGTGTGTATCACGTCTTTCTCTGTTTTCTCTCTAACGTGATAATCTGTCTGCGCACACGTTCTTCCTTTTATAATCGTTTTCCTTTTTCCTTGCAGTGACGTCACCTCGCCTACGGCTCGGTCATTTGTATACAGCTGCCATACGCGTGTCCACGCTCTGTTAAAAAGGTTGGTACGTGAGTCATTGAGTCCTTTCTGTCTCCTACAACCAAAGGCACAGAGAAAATGTTGAGAAGACGTTATTGGGGCCTGTTGAAAGCATGTCCAGGTTGAGAATTAACTGTTATAATTCTAGCTTTTGGCTCTTTATTTTATTGGAGTTTATAACTTCGCGTAAGCTTACTATTTTTCACATAGACGTGTTACTTTTTGGAGCTTGAAACGATTTTCATTGGTTGTAAATACTTTGAGTTCACATGTTCCTGAGAAAACTTCCTTGCCTCCTTGCTTTGGGGCGTGAGGATGAAAGCGAATTTCAACGAAGCGAAGAATGAAAAAGAGCGGCAATTCAAATCATTTGCTTTTTAGCGTTCGTACGAAACGCTTCCCGATTCATCCGCCACCATTCATAAACAAGTTAGAAATTTTGATCATTTGTTATTAGTTTTGAAAATGAATGAAATACTTCGTTACCCTCTGAAATGTATAAGCTTTTAAACGGTGCAATGGGGTCACTTTCTGGCTTAAAAATTGGTAACAAGTCGTTAAAATATTCTGAAATTTCTAGAAGCTCTTTGCACCCGTTAATTTAACCAGTTCATCATCATATCGTATGAATCCGAAGATGCTATTGTTACCATCGGTTTCCCCGATATTTTTTAGACAGTATTCTCTCTAGAAAGACATCGAGTACTTACGGGAGAGACCACGGGAAGGTTGTCAGCATCCTAAATGAAAGTGGAACGAAATGGATTCGAACTTGGACCACCAGATTATCAGTCCGTGTCGTTAACTACTAGACCACCTTCACGTCCCAATTAATAAGTTGAGACTAAAATAACATATCAAAATTGTTCTAAATTTATAATAAGTTAAATTAAGAATTTTTTCACCAAATGCTGCCGTAACCATTAAATTTAGCTTTCAAAGTCCTATTCAAAAATATAATAATTCGGTTAAAAAAATACAAACATTATAATTCGAAGAAAAGAAACAAAATGGAAGCAATACTACTTCCGGTTAATACCAGGTAGAGTTAGGGTTAGATAGAGATAGTAATTATAATAGGTTTCCTTCTAAATTTCGGAGTGTTCGTTAATAAAGACATACGTCTTTTTGTTTTGTTTTTTTGTTTGTTTTTTTGTTTTGTTTTGTTTTGTTTTGTTTTTTAATAGTGAAAATGTGCCAGAATGCTGTTTTATTGCAATAGCAAATCCTAGCGTACTTCAACAAACACCTTTGTCGGGGTGCCAAAACGTACGTAACAGATAAATAACAAGCAAATATATATTTCATATTTATCTCGTAGTGTTCATGACAACTATTTAAAATATATGCTACGGCATAGGTACTCAATGGGGGTGACATTTGGGTTCTCTGGGGGTTGAATTTTCAATCTATTTATAGTTTTAACTTTTTCTTGGTTTTATTTATAGAATTACAGAATTCGCAGTCCATCATGAATATCAAAAAAGAAAATACAATCATTCATATATTGAATATGGATTCAAATCCATCATCATAATTGGAGAAGAAAAGCTCGTTGTAAAATTTTGACGAATGATTCTATGAAACCAGCAAAGATGAAGCAACATTTGCAAAATCTTTGCATGGATGGGAAATGGGGGGATAACATTCTTACAAATCATGAAAGGTGTGCATGGGCCAAGCAAGGTTGAGAATCCCCGTGCTACGCCATTTACCCTTTTTTGCGACAGTACATTGCGTTCCCCCTCCCTCTTTCTCTCTTTCTCTCTCTCTCTCTCTTGCACTCTTTCCCGCACGCACACACACACACATACACACACATACACACACGCACACATCAACAAAGAAGGGGCGGGGCTTATAAATATAAGAGCTATATAAATGTTGCGGTGTCCAACTTACGGATAACAATGACTTTTTCCCACTTACTATAAAGTCTTGGAGAATATGTCCCTCGGCGTTATACACGCCTTTGCGCCTAATCGACAGTCATACTAGCGTGTAACCACTCTCTTTATTTGTTGTATTTGCTTTTCTTTCTAGTTATATTGTTTCCACTATAAATACCGAGCTGTTCTTTCTTCTGAACTCTTATCGGCCCACAACAATAACCAATTTGTATTAACTAATAGCCTGACGACATCTGGGATTTAAATACGATTGAATTTATATAGCCATTCTATTTCTATAAATTTAAGACCTTATTTAAATATCACGTTCATAAGAAAGGTCTTGTGTTTTTAAACTTTTAAATTCAGATGAACATATCTCGACTCAAACAAAAATTTACCGATCGAAATAACATCGGAATCAACATGCTTTTGCCAATGCAAAACAAGTGTATTTTATGCCAATAATGTAAAAATCTTGCGTTCTGGTGGCGATGAAGTTGCTGAAAACGGTTTTGATATCGCTTAGGTTTTTGAAGCATTTTCACGCAAAATGTTGTCGAGATGCTTGAAAAAGGGGTAGTCGGTAGGTGATGGGTCTGGAGTGTATAGCGGATGAGACATAGTTTCGTAGCCCAATTCGTTTAACTTTTGCGGGGTCGGTTTAGAAACATGTGGTCGAGTGTTGTTGTAGAGAAGAATTGGGTTTTTTTTTCTGTTGACTAATGCTAGGTGTTGTTGTCGAAGTTTCTGATTCCATCCATTTGTTAACAGTATTTCTCCGCCATAATGGTTTCGCCTGCATTTAAAAAAAACTGCAATAGATGAGACCGGTTGCAGACCACCAAACTGTCAGAATTACCTTCTTTTGGTGCAACTCTGGAAGTGTCGTGGAGCTTCGTCAGCTTATACCCACGGAGCTGAGCGTCACCTATTGTCGTAAAGAACCCACGTTTCATCGCAAGTCACAACTCGGTCTAGAAACGGGTCATTCTTGTTGCGTACTCTCCATAACGGAGTTTCTGTTGGTTGTCGTTCAATTTCTGAGGCACCTATTTATCAAGTTTTTTGTCTGTCCAATCTATTTGCATGAATTGGCTTCGACTAAGGCTTTTAATTGATCGTTGTCAACATCCGATGACCGACCACTACGCTTATCTTCAAGACTCTCGTCGCCGCCATGAAATTTCTTAAGCCGTCATTGTGCTGTGCGTTCAGTAGTTGTTCCTGGGCCAAACGCTTTTTCGGTCTAGCTTGAATTGAAATAAGAAATTTGTGTAAAGTTGCTGTTTTTCCCGTCTTATATTACATGTTCTGAAAACAAGACAATTTTTTAAACGATTAGATGGGGCGAAAAACGCTCTTTAAAATGATATATAAAGTAAAGGTATTACAACGAAAACTTATTTGAAAATACATCATTTGAAATCAAAATTAAAAATTCCGCAAAAACATTTTGTCAACCTAATACTTGGTTATAAGTAAGCTTTTATACTACTATACAGTTCTACTTGTTATTAAGCACTATTGAGGTAAATACTAAATCAAAAATATATATTTAATATCCTACTTTAATATAAGTGCATTTTTTAAATTTTTTTCATTCCAAACATGGCATATGTTATTGGCAATAAAAGGGGCTACTATAATAGGAGTCAGTTTTATAGAGAGAAACCTAAATGCGGAGTTCAGCAACAAGATGTTTGTTTATATTACATTTAAATTTATGTGTGTTAGTATATTTAGGGAAGCAGGAAATGGGGAGGGAATACAAATCAAGCGATCCGAGGAAGTAGTTTTTAGAGTAGAAAAAATTTCGGCATTTTATGACCTATGTACAAGTACAGGAATACTGGTAGGTGTGCGAAATTTTCTAGCTCCGTAGAGGGAGACTACCTTGTTTGCAGCAGACGTGGCTGTAGCTTCTATGTATTTATTCCAATTCATATTACCTGAGAATGTTAGGCTGAGGAGTTTGAACGTTGGACACCCGGGAAGGATCTCATTTCAGCCATAAAAATTGGTGGTTGGAAAGATTTCTTATAATTGTTTAAGGAAAATGCATTTGTCTTCGTAGTATTTAACGTGGATATCCATTTTTGGTTCCGTTCTATTACAGGTTGGATGTTATTTTCTAAGAATTCAGCCATTCAGTCGTTGGATGCGTGTGTATATTTACTTTTATCTTTAACAGCTGTTTCAAGTTACTTACAATTTTCTAGGTGTGACTAGTTCTATTTGTCCTCTTGAACATTTCAAAACGTTTCGATGTTAGTACGTAGTACACATTCCAACACAATCAATAGGGTGGAAGCAAAACTTGCAACAGACTTCTAGTCTCTTGACGTTTCATTTTATTTTAGCCGAAATTCTCAGAAAATAAATGGCCGCTTTTCTATGGCTAAGACTTGATCTCTGTATGAGATACATAGGTATTCGAATATTTCATTACCTCTCAAACACTGAGTATCAAAGAAGTTAAGAACATCTACACACGTACGCACACAGACGCACACAAACAAACACACGCATACACACGTGCACACGCACACACACGCACACACGCACGCATACAAAACACACACGCCCATACACAAAAGCACATACACACAAACAAACACACGCACACACGCAGACGCATAAGGATGCACACACGCGCGCACGCACGCACGCGCGCACGCGCGTGCGCGCGTGCGCGCGTGCGCACAAAAATACTCACCCATGCACACACGCAAACACACACGGAGGCACACACATGTACACACACAAACATACACACGCACACACACGCACACAAACGCAAACATACACGGACGCCCACACGCACACACACGCACAAATACACACACACACACTCACACACACACGCGCACACACATGCACACACACACACGCGCGCACACACTATGCAAAAAATCAAAAATAGACAGTTTAATAGTTTCAAAATTACACATAAGGAGATTTTGGAGTATATAAGCTGTACATTTCTGGTTATGATTAAATGTTAGAGTCAAGCAATATAGTTCACTGTGTAATGTTTCGGATCCGGATCTCGGCTATATTATTCGCTTAATCCGTTTTATTTTTTATCGTATAAAGAATGTTATTCAATCATACTTTAAAAAAAAAAGAAAGATTTATCTAGCTTTAAAAAAGATGGAATAATAACTGAGTGGCTTCCGGGCCTTGATAAGTGGTGACCACCATGTAAAAAGAAATAAAATAAAAATAACTTATCAGCATGTGCCGATGTGTCGAAAAACGGTATTTAATAACAACACGTACGATCTATGTACACACAAAAAATTTAGCATGGTAGCGTAACTGTATAACAACAATTATTTAGCGAATAAAGAAAGAATTTTAGTCAATCGTACTTTAAAAACAGAAAGATTTTCTAGTTTAAAAAAAGATGAAATAATGACTCATCAGTATGTGCCGATGTGTCAAAAAAAAAACAATATTTAATAACATGCACGATATATGTACACACAAATAATTTAGCGCGGTAACGTAGCTGTATAAGAACAATTAACGTCTACGGTATATTTATTGTAAAAAATAAAAGAATCCTTAGCTCATGAGCATGTCTGGATGTGTCGCAGTTGATTATTATGTTTGTATTTGGTTTATTTTATTTAAACGATTACCTCTTGTAGAGAGTGACGCCATATTGTAACATTACTGGTGCGTTCGTTTTGTTTGTTTTTTTTTTTTTTGCAATAATATTTAGACTCTGGAACAAGCGAATTGCCAGTTCTCATCCAATAGACTTGACGGAATGTGAGAAGGGCGAATTTATTTTTTAATTGGGAAATGGAAAAATCATGGTATGTCTGTGAGTATATGATCTAGTTAATAAGGGTGATATCCCATATCTGTCGATAGTGCAGAAATCCTCCCAGTGTTGAGTGGGGTTGGTAGGAGGTTGTGTTATTAAAGGGGAAAATAAGAACTACTTCATCTAAAGATGGTTGCGATTTTGATGATGTTGCTCCTAGGATGAAATGTAGGATCTTATTATAACGACTAAATTTGTCTAAAAAGGCGTTCTAAAGTTACATAAAATAGTGACTCATAGTCTAGACAAAATACATTTGTCTGTAGCACCCATTGTTGCAAACCTACGGTACTTTGGTCCAGAGGGGAATTTCTGCAATCAATATATTATACACGCAGATAACAAATAGCTTGAACAGCATACGTTGTTTTATATTACTTCCCTATTCTACCCAACCAACCCCTTTTTACCACAGGTGAACATTGCACTGAAGATATACAATATATATATATATATATATATATATATATATATATATATATATATATATATATATATATATATAATTAACATTTCTGTGTGAGAAAAAGTATTTACCAAACTATTCTGTCAAGTTTTAGTCTACAGACTTGAAACTTGATATATAAGGGGTTTGAAACCGAGAAACAAATTCGATTTTGGGTTTTAGCCGGTAAAATACCTGCCATGGCGTTAAAATCGAAAGATAAAGTCGACTTAAAGTGCTATTATACGCATGCGTAAATGTACATTTATAGGTTAAAGAATGTTAATTTTTAACTTTTTATATGCGTATAGATGTGGAGCAGAATAAGGACGGGCAGCTATATGTTTTGGTTTCAATACTAGTTGATAGCATCCAAGTTATTTTTTTAACTTTTGAAATCACAAGCATATATTACATATGATAATCGATAGAGACTTGGCTCTATAATAATAAATACGAAATTCGCATTAATTTAAATATCATATTTCAACTTATTTTACTACCGGGCAACGCCTGGCGGGCTGCAATTATATATAGAAGTGGCCTTGTCTGTGCCTGTGTGAAGAACGGTTTCTATCAAACTATTCTATACATTTTTGGTCTACAGACTTGAAACTTGATATATTGGATATTAAAAGCTGTTGAACAAATTCGATTTGAATTTTTCAATAAAATTAGCTTTCATTCTTTCTTTCTCTCTTCCTTGTATGCCTTCCAATTTCTCAGTATTATTTCATTCCATGGCACCAGTGAAATTCTTATTAGAACTTAATACATGTTAAACATCGTTTCCTAAGTAACACATAACTTAATAAGTACCGGAGCTGGCATAATATATATATATATATATATATATATATATATATATATATATATATATATATATATATATATATATATATATATTCCCTATAGCTGAGGTGAAAGTAATTCCCTATAGCTTAGGTGAGAGTAATTCAATAGCAATATAAAAATATATACTGATGCATATAGATTTATTCGTTTATTCAATAACATTTGCTTTATCTATTATCTCACTAGACATCAGCTATAGAGAATTACTCTCACCTCAGCTATAGAGAATTACCTCAGCTGTAGGGAATTACTCTCACATCAGCTATAGGGAATTACTTTTACCTCAGCTGTAGGGAATTACTCCCACCTCAGCTATAGGGAATTACTCCTACCTCAGCTGTAGGGAATTACTCCCACCTCAACTATAGGGAATTACTCTCACCTCAGCTGTAGGGAATTACTCCAATCTCAGCTATAAGGAATTACTCCCACCTCAGCTACAAGGAATTACTCCCACCGCATTCTCCAAAAAAACTGACGTCTTTGATGTTGCGCCCATTGCCAAATCGGGAGTGACGAAGGTTTAAATTAATGTTACACAATCGAAGAGGGGATGACTTTCGAAAATATCGGCGAAAAAAGCGACCGTTTCCTTGCCCAGTTGAGGGTGAAGGAATTAATGTTTTTAGCCAATATTTCGATATTTGTCGTCTGAAGGGCCGAACTTCAAAACGATACTGATGTCGTGAAAATACTTCGCCTCTGTCGAAAGTTTTAGGCAGACATACATACATACATACATACATACATACATACATTTAAACAGACAGGTAAGATATATCATTCAAATTCTAACGTGTTTGAAGATATGGTTAAGTGGCAGTTTTAGTCATTTAGAACTGATTTAAAGCTTCACTGCTCCTCATTTTTCGACCAAATTTCAAACAATTATAACACTTAATAAATCACCTTCTCAGCTATATTGTGAAAAAAAAATTCAATTTTCGTTCAGTAAAACAAAAGTTATAATGAATTTTCTGGTGTTCAAAATCGTAAAAATATGTAAGGAGGTGAGAGACACTTTTTATGACTGGTTTCCATAGTAACCACGTCGCTTCTTGTGACTACTGTTGCTACGTATTCACTGTTGTCTCGAAAAGAGAAGTAATAAGTGAAACAGAGAGAATGAAAGCATGATAGGGAGATATTTGGAGGATTTTATTGAAAGCAGACGAGTGCCGTACATTGTTATTACATATGTATTTATGGGGGCAAAAAAATAAGACTGAAATCAAACAAAGAACAAGTGAATTTATTGGAAGCCTGGAAAAATCATTGATTACACTAGAAAAATGCGAGCATGAAAAGTAATATGGTTAAGACTAAACATGGAAAAGTGAAGGACTAGCTGTTAAAACTTGAAAAGAAAAAGACAAGATATTCTAGTAAAAAATATAATAAGTTCATAACTTGAAATATTACAGCATTAAGAATTGATTATATAATGTTATAAATTGAATTTTTTAAAATTCTTAATGCTACCAAAGATATCAATTTAGTTCTCCCATTCCCTCCCTAAACAGTTTCAATATTTTATCATTACTGCACAATTATTTCGCTCTTAATGTATCTATCGCTAGACGTTGCATCCCTATTATAATACATAGCATTTTGTCCCCTTTTCTCATCAGAAGCATTAGGTTTCGAAATACCATGCTATAATGAGTTTTATATATCCTATACCACCGATTGATGTATCATTCTTATTAAATAAACGGAGAAATCTATATACATAAGTATATAGTTTTATATTGTTATATATATATATATATATATATATATATATATATATATATATATATATAGCCAGTAGAGTTTAGTTTCCTAGAAGTACATCCAATGAAACAACATGTGTCTACCAAAGAGTGCTCAATGAGTGAACAGAGAAGGTATATTAAATTTATTTATACAAACATTAATGGCTACATATGTGCATACATGTTTCTGTAATCACCCGCGTTGGGGGATTACGTCTTCAGGCCAAGAATCACCGTCGAAAACTGATATTTCCAACAAATACATTTTCCTATTTCGTTTGTCAAGTTAGAATGTAATCTGGGTGGGAGTCATAAAACGGTCAGAGGACAAGTGAGGTCTTTGAAGATAATAAACATCTTTTTTCTTTCCCTTTCTCTTTATCCATATATATATATATATATATATATATATATATATATATATATATATATATATATATATATAACTCAGATAAATTTGCTTGCTTGGCCGTTTAAATTGTCCATCCGGTTTCTGACTTCCGGTTTCAGAAAATTCGTCTGCTTGCCTATTTCATGGCCGCCCTGTCTTAAGTCCGATATTAAAAGCCATTGCTGCTATTCAAAGCATACACAAAGCTCAACAATATTTTTGTTTTAACTTATTTTAACGTGTTTTCATGGCTAATAAATGTAATTTAATGTCGTTGAGTTAAAAAAAAACATGATTTAAATATAAATATACAATATACAAATAAAGTCATATTTATAACCATATTTACTGCTTTTAGTAGCGCTTCTGCGGATCCTGATTATTTTATGTATTTTAGGATTACTTAAAAAATATTTCTCTTTAAGAAGAGGTGGTAGAAACTTGGTTTAAGTAGTGCTTTTAGTAGTGCCGCCTTAATTTTAATTAGTGCTTGCAGTTGTGCTCTGGGGGCTTCCTGGCTTTCATTTTATATTTTTTCACTCAGAAAATGTTTTCTCAAGACAATAAAAGACAATATAATCTCAAAATCACTTTTTATTTTGATCGTTTTCATCTTACACATTATGGGCCAACGGATAGACAGACAAGAGAAGTGGTGTGGGGATGGGGGTCATAAGTTCCAAACATTTTTAAAATGCGTAGAAACACTTCAAAATGTGTGTATGCGGACTTTTAATTTTTTTTTTTTTAAGATTTGTTTTGAAAAGGTCTCACCGTTAAATATTAATCAGTTAATTATTATCTCCTGATATTTTTAAGGTCGTTTACACACAAAAAAAAAATAGGGTGGACATTTACAATTCTTACTCCCTCCTTGTATTTTTTCTTTTCTTTTTCGTCAATTTTTTCAACAGATTACACCTCTTTTATATAAAAGAATTTTTATTTAATTTAAGGGTTATGATGTTAAGACCTTTATTATCTAATGTACTCTGTATTATTTTCACTGGTCGCCATGTTTGTTTTCGTGCGCGTGTGGATTCACTTTTTTGTGCATTTATACATTAATTCTGTATACACTTGCACTTTTATACACTTATTCTGTATACTCACTATTCCATAGCTAGCTATAACATATACTGACCCAACGGGGTACGGGTAGTCTAGTATATATATATATATATATATATATATATATATATATATATATATAGAGAGAGAGAGAGAGAGTGAGAGAGAGGGAGAGAGAGAAAGAGAGAGAGAGAGCAATGACGTTACTATTAATGCAACGTTGTCCACAGAACAACACACGTAGTGTGCAGTTTCAATCGCAAATGAGACCAAGACAAAGAATAGGAAATAACTCGGTTGTTTTTTTAGTAACGTCAACCACGTGATCTAAAGTTCTTCATGTCTCTCACGAGATCCCGAACGTTATCTCGTCTCTCACGAAATCTCGAGCGTTATCCACGCCTCTCCCGTGATCGTTCTCTTTCTTCCTTTTATAGTCCTTATTATCTCCACCGATGACATCACTTTGGGTGCATTTACATACGCGCATCCACGATATGTTACATATCCCTTTAAGAGCAATTATTTGTATTTCTTGCACTTTGTTCATTGGGTATATTTGACAGGTAGTTATTTAAATTCTTTTTCATGAGGCCAATTGCTACTATAATTACTGGATTCATGCAGCTCTTCCTAAGATTCCAGTTTCTTTTCATGTTGTACATAAGACTTTGGTGTGCGTATACACATATATGTGTGATAGGAAATATATATTTTCCCAGTACGCAAGTGTGTCTAAACTTTATCTTCTGCATAGCTACTGAAACGGTCATTCACTTGCATAAAAGACGATTTTACTTATGTGCAAGACGTTGTCAACAATAAGCTTCTTTATGGTCAATACAGGGGAGAATATTTCTTCAACACTATAAAAAGATAAAATGAAGAAGGAAAAACGGGAATAATATTCCACCGAATGAAAATGGCAGAGACTAAGGTAGGTGTTTACTGATATAAAAACAGTTGTTGTCCACGGGGAAATTAGAAGTATATTAAAGAACTGACTCCGTGCGTTTCCCGCGGGAGATGATAAAAGAAAATGGCGGCCTGTCTAGGACCAGCGTAAAATTATCAAGTTGAATTTTTAGTACATTTGCAATTCAAGATTTCTGGTTTTGTTTTTGTGGCGTCAATGCATACACGACAATAGTTTAGAATCCCGTTTTAAAAAAATCCGAAATATAAAGAGGCAAAAGCTGAGGTTAAATCAGTTGCAAGTCGATCTGTCCAGAGCAAATGTAGGAAAAACTGTCTGTGAAGATCAATCATAAAATTCTACGATCGCATTTGTATATGAGTGGCCGTTCGGGTTTTGAATCTCGAATTGAATACACTTATTGTATACAGATACACTGAGGAGTCGTAGACGACGAAATAGTTTATATATATATATATATATATATATATATATATATATATATGTGTGTGTGTGTGTGTGTGTGTGTGTGTGTGTGTGTGTGTGTGTGTGTGTGTAAAAGGAAATTGTTACATACAACGGAAAGCATCTCTTTTGTAATCCCTTTTTAATTTTTTTCAGCTTTCTGTTGTCTTTAACAATGTCTGTTTAAATGAAAAAATGCTGCCTAAATATGCGCAATATATATATGCATACATGTATATATATATATATATATATATATACATACATGTATATATATATATATATATATATATATATATATATATATATATATATATATGTGTGTGTGTGTGTGTGTGTGTAGTAGAACTCTGGGATATACACATGTATAAAACCAAATAACATTATAAATAACACCATAAGTCGCGGTAAATAGCATAACCAAACGCCAGAAAAACATCGTTATCCACATCGTAAGCTGAGAAAACGCATCTTAGAGCCACGGTATCCCGGAGTTCTATTATATATATATATATATATATATATATATATATATATATATATATATATATATATATATATATATATATACTGTATCCACATAAAATATTAATTTTATGCATCAGTTTTCAGTCTTAACTACAAAAAAACATATGTTGAGTTAGGTATTGAGTTATGACAATATATGACAATTAAGCTACACAGAATTTTCCGGTTCATCCCCACAATGAATCGTCAGGTTAAAATGCGTGGAATTCGTGTACACGTTATATATACAGTTTTATCCTGATTATTTCCTACGGAAATGAAACACCAGGGATTCTGTGTAGATTAATTTACATATATTTTCACACACACACACACACACACACACACACACACACACACATATATATATATATATATATATATATATATATATATATATATATATATATAAAGGGTAAAAATAAAGGTTTCCAACCTAACAAGTCACGTGCTATGAGCCAAACTACAACCTCTGTTACATTGCTGAAATGTTCCATTTCTGCGCTTCTCTTACAAGAATTTTAATGGAATACGCTCTGAAGAACTGATATCAATTGTAAATAACAGTAATACATTAATACATATATATATATATATATATATATATATATATATATATATAGATATATATAGATATATATATATATACTAGCCGATTTACCCGTGCTTTGCTACGGATATATTTGTATTACACAATACTAATTGGCATTCTTTTAATATTTATGTAATTACAGGTTCGAAACCAAAACTTCTGTGTAAACGACATTTCTTGTACCACTGGTAAAAATGTAAACGAAAGTTCTACATTACGTAGAAAAAAAACTCTACAGGTCCGTTTTCAGTTTGTGTTGCTCCCAAAAATGTAAATTAGGATTTTTGCGGATAAACTTGCTTGGTTGTGTATATAAAAAGTGCCTCATTTTTAATAAAGGAAGGACTTTCACATAAAAATTTAATGAACAAAAGATACGGCAAAATTTAATTACACTTGTAAATCATATCTAAAAAAAAAATAGCACGGTTCATAAACTGCAGAAGTACTAAACAGATAAAAACACCCGCATTTTTGTACTTCTGCAATTATTTTTCTTTGAGTGACGCTGAGACATAAAGCGACACCCCTCTCCCCCCGAAAAAAAAAACATAATTACGTCGAAACTCCCCCACACAAATATATATTATCAACTAAATCAATTACCCAGACAGGAAAACATAAGATCTTACTCAAAAGAAAATCGAAGAAAAAAAAGTTAAAAAAAAAAACGCGTAGGAATATATCTGATATAAAAAGCATTACTTTACCTTGTTTCTTTTTCAAAGTATTATGGAAACGATAATAAAATTCAGACAGTCAAGTGAATAGTTGAAAAATGATTTTAAAATCGTCCGTAGGAAATAAATTTTAACCTTTTGGTAAACGTGCTCACACCTTACAATGAATCGACATTTATAGCCGTCACTTTAATAGAGGGCTAACGATTTAAAATATTTCGTCGAAAAATAAAATCATCCTTAGCCTAATTATTTTTTTTTTATCAATATTTGTAACTTTTACCTTTATAGAAAATAAATAATTAAAACAAATCATTTTATCACCATATCTCTCGATTTGGTTAAAAACTATATCCGTTCATAACCGGAAGTGAAATATCAGTGAAAATTACTTAAAATGTGCCAGTTTAGCAAATAGTACAAAATAACTTGAATTAAAATAATTTAAATAAATTAAATTTAAATAATTCTCTTAAATAGAACAATTACATCAATTACATTACTATAAACAGTAATTTTAATTGAGCGAATTATTTAAGATTTTCTTTAATATAATATGCAAATTAGATTAGTTCTATTATGTACATTGCCTTCACTATAGTGTATATATATATATATTGATCGTGATGCTATTTATTTATATAGAAAATCTTATAGTAAATAAAATTTATATAGATAACCGTTTTCAGCAGGAAGTTTTGTATATATTAATCAAATTGTGAACAAACAAACAGACAAGATTACGGATTTATATATATAATATATATATATATATACATATATATATATATATATATATATATATATATATATATATATATGGACGCCCGTCTTCGCTTGGTTGCACAATACGCTTAAGCATGGTATTTTAATTTATGCAGATTGGTTATGTATTATTATAGAATCAATCCTCTATTGATTATATATTACGAGGAATAATTTGCCTGACAGACCAACCACCCCCCAAAAAATAATAATAATAATCATGTCGTTCATCGAATTTCATCTGTGTTTGTTTACAATATCGCGTCAACTGGTATTTGGGTTTGATTATCTTAAAATAGTCTTTCTTCTCTTATAAATTTCTGTACAAAACATATCTAAGAACACTGCCAGAAATATAAATTACCTTTGTGTAAAATTTGCAAAAGATAGCCTCAGCCGTTTCGAAACCTATGAGAAATGAACACACACACACACACACACACACATACACACACACAAAAGTTACTTATATATATATATATATATATATATATATATATATATATATATATATATATATATATATATAAAAGTTACTTATCTTATATATATGACATCAGATGGAAATCATATCTGACGAGTTGATGAGAAAGAAAATTGTTATGAAAACATAAAAGATTTTCATCCCATTAACGAAATGGCTGTAATGGTGAGATCCAAGATGAACTAAACAAGACTCATATAAAAGAAAAATTGTAAGTCCTTGATTTTCAACAAAATTTTGTACTATATATATATATATATATATATATATGGTTTTTAAAATATAATTATCCACTGATATGTGTTTCGTCGTCTACGACCCATCAGAATGGCTGAATCTAGCGAGACCCGAAATCGAGACCCCACAGTAATAAGCCTAACTTCTTTATCCGTTGGTCCATCTCGCCCACTGTTTTGATATATCGCGATTTACTTATATGTTATTTGTTTTTGTTTTTGCGATACGTTTTGTATGAATTCAATTATCTACGAAAGTGCATTTTTACCTAAATGCGAGTTGGGAATAATTTTCCCTTTAACCAATTTGGTACCCTCATATGGGAAGCGGTATATATATTGTTTTTAAAATACAATTATCCGCTGACACGTGTTTTGTCGTCTACGACCCATCAGAATGGTTTAATCGAGCAAAACCCGAAATCGGGACCCCACAGTAATGAGCCTATATATATATATCCATACGCACTTTTTTTTTATTTGTATTCACTCCAGATAAGGCACAGTGGCACTTGGACGTAAGGGGTTACTATCTGGAACCAAATCTACAGGGATACTATGTACGAAGTTGTGCAGCGAGGTCCCTATTTACACTACACTTGAACTTCTGCATGTCAGTACACTCAGGGAAGTAGGGAGCCGGGAACGAATACTAAAGTCTAGCAGTTCGGGGGGAAAAAACTATTAGAATAGAAAGCTTTCTGGTATCTATGTACATTGAAAAGATGGGACTTTGCAGCTTGTTGGGTTGGTCGAATGTATTTACGTCTAGGGGTACTAGTTATATGAGTTCGTCATATCACATTCTATAAAAGTACTCGTAAAAATTATACCTGAAATGCAGCATTGCGTCGATGGGGCATGGGTTAGACCTTGGTTGATAATGAACGGAAGATTAGTTTGGTGACTCTTCTTTTGAATCCTATCTAAGGAGGAGAGGCTAGCGGTAGATGTCCTCAGCACCCAAATCGACAGCGTCGAAGTTATTTCTGAAATCGCCTTTCTCTTACTGATTGCAGTTTCATTCTGATCCTGTGCAGTTCTAGGAGGTCCACTCTCCCGAGATTTAACTTCTCTCTTTGAGAATGGGTAAATTTATTTCTAATCGCCTGAGGCGCTTTTCCCGTTGGGGTTACCCAGGCATTTTTGCAGGCCAGAGTGCTCCTCCTCAGAAGCGCTGGCTCTTTAATCTCACTTTCTAACTCTAGTGTCACATCTCGTGGGAGAGAAATAAATACCGACTAGTAGTAGATGTACAAGTTTAGATTGAACAGTAATAAATAATT
The DNA here is from genome assembly GCF_053919585.1 of Euprymna scolopes. Lineage (NCBI taxonomy): Eukaryota > Metazoa > Mollusca > Cephalopoda > Sepiida > Sepiolidae > Euprymna > Euprymna scolopes. Next base: position 179,552,880 of record NC_136482.1, read on the forward strand.
AACGTCGCTTAATACTTTTTTTGATAACTAGCAGGGTTACTCAATGCTGCCCGGGATTGAATTATGATCAACGAATGTTTCACACTCCCATATTTTATTATCATAGAAATCGGTGAAATCGCCTATTTTTCAATAAAATCGATTGATTGCCTGCTCTAGTTAGAGGTCTATCGCAGTGAACCAACAGGAAGCTTCAGATGCCTCCCCGCAGTGCCTTAGTCCACAATACACTGTAGTCTACATTGCACTGTAGAGAACCTACTGTGGATTTTATTTAAAAGTTTTATATATAATGGCTTGAATTAAAGTTTAAAATGCAAAAATCAAGTATCATTGTTCAGTTGTTATCTAAACAGAAAAATTCATTTCGAACGCGCCTCTGTCATATTAAAGAAACTACTATTGATTTTATATATCGGGCCTTTCGACTTGTACGGTAATAAAACTTCTCTAATACCCTTGAGATGTTAGGCTGTGTAAGGTGTTAACTTGCGTCAAAATCGCCTGTTTCTTCTTTTATCGGATTATTTCGATTATGGATTATCGATACTTATCGAAGACATTCCAATAAAAACTCTATCTAAGAACACTGCCAGTCACATAAAGTACTTTCGTGTGAAATTTCACAAAAATCGGCCCAGCCGTTTTGGAGTCCGTAGAGACACACAGACAAAATAGTACATATTTTGTTATTGTTATTCTTTTTTATTTCTATTTTTTTTTCTTTTATTTTTAGCAGTAGCAGCAGCTCTATCTGAAAATATATCAAGCGTTTGTATATTGTTTGCTGTCTTGATTCGGCTAAGTTTCGATTTTGGGGGATGATTTTCATGTTACTATAAATGTATATGTATAAATGTGTATGTGTGTGTATGCGTCCAAATATGTATGTTGATGCGCTGATGTTTGTCATCGTACAACTTGCGTGATAGTGTGTGCATATCCACGAAAATGCTCACGTTCACCTGTGAGTGTGTATATCTTAAATGCGTGTCCGTGTGTGCGTAAAGGTGTATAAACTTAACACGATGTCACGCCTCGCAGCTATCCCAGTCACAGAAGGGGGCCGTACATCAAAGGCTGCCGACTTTCTTTGAAGCAGGCGGCAGGGTGTCCAACAGGTAGATATCCGCTCGGAAGAGGACCTCGCCCGGCAAGGGTTGTGGAACAAAGACTGTCAAAGTGTCGTGTCGCTTTTCGAGAAAACAGCAAAGACTCGGGTTGGTATGAACAAAATCACAATCAATAAAAATAATTTCAAAGATGACGATGTAGTCCTGGGCGTAGGTTCGATAGTTATATTTAGTATTGTTATCTTTTTCTCAACAATTAATACCCTGTAAAAGGTATGCGTCGAGGGATCTACAGTGGAGGAAAATTCGGACAACCATAAACAACACTTCGGTTCTTATACAGAATTTCCCCTATATAAATAAGAACCTGTGTGATGACGTGCTCGTGGCAAAACAAAAATATCATATTCCGAAAATCACGTAAATTGATCTAGTTTTATTTTTAACTAAGAAAATCAAATTTTATGAGCATCGGAGGAATAACTGTCCGGCCCACCATTTTGAAAAAAAATCTCAAAATGCAAGAGATATAACTCAACAATGATTAAAAAAGAAAAAAAAACTGGCGAGAGCTATGTTGTAATGCCTGCGAATTCTTATTCATTGTGGTAAAATGAATTTCTTTATAACAAATAAAACTATTTGATCAATTTATGTGCTTTTTGGAATATGATATTTTCGTTTCGTCACGGGCATGTATATCGTACAGATTTTTTTTTTTTTTTTTTAATAACGGGGTGGATTCTGAACAACAACCTATACTTACTTTTACGATACTCTTTTTCAGAAAAGAGAAAAAAATAAATCTACAAATTAAATATGTCCCGAGGAAACTTAAACACTTGTACACCCTCGTAAATACCTCCCCGACTAACCCGACCAGCATAAAAATTATCCCTCTTTACTGCAGAGGCCCCCAAATATTGATAAACTTTCTACTCTAACGACCTTTTACTCGGACTCGCTAATTTGGAATTTCCTCCCTGCCCCTGATCTCTGATTGTACCAACATGCAGAAATTGAAATGAAATGGGAATAAACATTTGGGTGCACAGCTCCCCACTTAGAATGCCCCTTTAAATCTGGCCCCGAATTATATTGACCACTTACGTCTAAGTAGTAAGATGCCTTATTTTAGCTGAATTAAAGTATAAATTAGTATCTATCTATCTATCTATTTACTATTATTCAAAAGGAACTTTGTCCGTCCTTGTGTGTGTGTATGTGTGTGTGCCCGCGCGTGTGTACGTGTGTGTGTGTGCGTGTGTGTGTGTGTGTGTGTGTGTGTGTGTGTGTGTGTGTGTGTGTGTTCGTTCCCTTTGGACTTCACAATGGTTGAGCCGACTTTTATGAAATTCCAGACAAACGTACTTTATGCATCTGGCTGTGTTCTTAGATGGGTTTTGTAGTGGAATGTCTTTGATAAGTATCAATATTTGAAAACATCGAATTAATGAAGGAACAGGCAATTTTGACTAACGTTACCGTCTTATACAGTGTAACCTCACAAGTATATCTGAGAAGTGTTATTACTGCACAAGCAGAAACGCCCGGCATATAAAATCCACAGTATGTTTTTGATATAACAGAGGCGCGTTCCAAATAAATTTTTGTTTCAAACACAATTAAAACATGATACTTTACTTGTTCATTTTCAATTTTAATTCAAGCGATTATTCATAAAAATAATTTTATAAAATAAACAGTAGGTTCTCTACAGTGCAATATAAGGTACAATGTATTGTGGACTAAGTCACTGCGGGGAGGCATGTGAATCTTCTTTCCAGTGCGCCGATATGGCTCCCCAACTAGAGCAGGCAATCAATCGATTTAATTGAAAATAATGGGCGATTTCACCGATTTCTATCCCTGCTAGTTTTTAAATACGAGGTGAATCCTAAAATAGCCCTGTTATTATTGGGTCATGCATGCATTGTAGAATCTATAAAAAATGCAGGGAAGTAATTTCCTGTGTGTGCGTACGTTATCATGTTACGTCTCTCTTATTTAAAAATGGAATCGCCCGATCGCCAAAGATGCAAAGCCAAAAAGGTATATTTTTTTTTAATTTGCATCTGATATCACTGTTGTGTTCAAATAAAATATTAGGTTGGTGCAAAAATAATGTCGTTGCCCGGGTGTTTGGAGGAGTGTGTGTGTGTGTGTGTGTGTGTGTGTGTGTGTGTGTGTGTGTGTGTGTGTGTGTGTGTTAAAAAGAGGTGCAAAAGAAAAAAAAGTTTGGGTCGGAAGGTCGGATTGAACCCAGAAGCCTTGACGCAAAGGTGGAAATGAAAGGGGGAAAAAGCCAGTCACCTAATCATCTGTGCCACGATGGAGAGGAACTGATAGGGGCGTTATATGAAGGTTTATGAAGCGAAATGAACAGGTGCGAGGTAGTCTGGTCTATTTTTGCGCTGCAAGCCAAGGCATTCGCGGACATACACAAGAAGAAGCGAACACACACACACACACACACACATTTTCGCTTTTATATTTATAGATGCTCCCTCGTGTTTAGCTAATATATGCCGGGAGTAAATTTTCTGTAAATGCAAACAGTGGACTTTATTTTGTAAACGAAATAAACCCATAATGATTTATGTTGAATTTGTTCTGTTAGTGTCCAATCTGGCAGAGAAATGAAACTTATTTGCCCCCTCCTGGTAAGCAGAAGGGCTCAAATATGTATAATGTTATTTTATGTGTTTTATGCGCGTAAAATCGAAAGAATTAAAGGCAAAAACCGGGGGGGGGGAATGTAAGAAAGGGTGTTACAAAATCATTTGTAGTTGTTTAGGGCCCAAGAAAAAGTGTAAAAAAAAAAGAAAGAAAAAAATTAAAGTAGTCCTGCATAATTTTACCCATCGATCGGGCGAGTCATCGGTGTCAGCCGCAGAGTACAGGTAAAAACAAAACAAAACAAAACAAACAAACAAACAAACAAGCAAACAAACAAACAAACAAACAAAAAACAAACAAACAAAACGAACTGGAATGAATAAAAATGGGAAAAAACTCCCAGAAAACTTACTGTGTAAAATGCAATTATGTTTATTCTATTTTATTTTTTTTTGTTATTGGTTTGATTTTCTGCAATAAAATCAAAGAAACGAAACAAACAGGAAAAAATTTTAAATGGGAAAAAAGAAATAAATAAAACCAGAAAACTGACCGTGTATAACGAATAAATGTCTAATAGATTTTAGTCATAATTTTTTGTTATTGTTTGTTTGTGTCATGCAAAAAAAGTATTTTTAACGGTATAATTGTTAGGTGTGAGTATAACGGTTTGTTATGTGTTTTGTTTTGTTTTCTTTTTTGTATTGTTTTCTTTGTTGTCGGTTTTTACCAATTGGAATGTCGTCTGGTTTCATATCGATAGCGTAATAGTAATTGAGCTGATGAAACTACCCTAAATTCAATGTACAGAAGTAAATAATGAATGAGTAACTAATCCGAAAATAAGAAGTCAGCTCTCTACCCTAGTATCACGTATAAAATCACTGAAAACATAATAAAAGGAAAAATACAGTAAATAAATATATAAATCGAGTAATCGTTTGAACATTTGAAGAACGCTAGCAGCTGACTGTTATAGTTTGTTGTAAACCTTGAATCGTAGTCCCCCAAAAGAAAAGGGGGAAAAATTTTTTAAAAGAACTGTTATAGTTTGTTGTAAAACCTTGAATCGTACCCCCCCCCAAAGGAAAGGGGAAAAAATAAAAAAAATAAAAAAAAGAACAAGGGGAAAAAAGAAGAAAAGAAATGGTATAAGTAACCCATGTAATAGATGTAATCGAAAGTTGCGTTTCACCCGACGGTAAAATGCCATTCCATTTTTTTTTCAGCAACTAAGAACTCAAACCGGTGTTTCCTCCCAAATTCCCCTGTGGACGTATCTGCAACGGTCTTAAGTGGTCGCGGGTGGAGTACGAATGTAATAGAGAGAAAAGATTTTATTACTTCCATTGATTCTTACAGGTTTTGGCAGTGAATTCTCACCAGAAAAATATAGGAATATACGGTTATCGAGGAAGTGTAAGGGTAATAGGCCTATAGCACACCTCAGATAATGTGTGCACATTACATTTGCATGAAATGTCTTGAGTTTTAATCCTATGAAGGTCAAACTCAGAAGGGAAAGATTACTTCATTTTATTTATATATATATATATACATATATATATATATATGCATATATATATATATATATATATATATATATATATATACGGCATAATCGCATTGATACACCGATTCTCGTCAGATCACCGGTTAAGCAATATTGAGCCTAGTTAGTACAAGATGGGTGACCATTTGGAAATTCTAGGCGCTGTATATGTTCTCCGCTTATCTCGGCATTTTTTTCCAGTCGTCCTGTACATATTCTACACTTGCCACTGGTATTTAACAATGTCGACTCAGGAGAAGCGTGGTTAGAGATTGCGTACCTCCTGCCACAAAAATTTCACGTGCAGGCACCCCTATGTGGGTATCCATAGTCTGTCAAAGACTGAAGGAGCCTGTAAAATATATATATATATATATATATATATATATATATATATACTAGCAAATGTACCCGTCGTTGACTGGGTTCAAAAACAGCCTACAGAAAATGGACTCTGATTTATGAAAGTATGATAGGTTATGAAAAGGAAAGGTTGTAAAGAGATAGCTTCGAATTTGGGGGTATCAAAACCAAAGCAAAATATGATGAAAGTAAAAATAAAATAGATAAACCCCATAATTTATTATACCATGCCTGTTCACACTGAAACACTTATCACAATATTCTCTGGATCTATATTTAAAAAAACTTGTTAAAATTTGTGACATTCTAACAGATCAAACATACTCCTGTGTCTCGATACATCTTCTATCATTATATATGATCAGTTTTTTTTTAAATAGTCAACCATATAGGAGCCTATTCGTGACCAGACACACACGCATACACACACACAGCTTTATATTATAGATATATGACAAAAAGCGGCATTATTTTTGTACCAACCTAATAACGTTATTGACCTTCGGGCTGCGATCAAAGTGTAGTAACTTCTCTGCCCTTAGATGGTTTGCATTCGTGTCGATGAGTTTTATGAAAGGCTTTCTAAATCAGACATTGACGAAAGTAGTCAGATATATATATTTCAGCTTGAACAAAGTTGATACAATATTATCGTAGGGTTGGCGTTCACACATGAAACTCATAGAATAGAAATAAATGATATCACAAACTTCTACAAGGGAACAGCTGTGGAATTTCCACAGGTCTCATGAGTAAAAATATGATAGTGATAGTTGATAATACAGAAATGTGACAGACGATATGGAATAGTTCATTTCAAGTGACTCGGTGCGAAGTACGTACTAAAGAAGAAAAATGCCTTCAAAAGAAGTATATTTGCTTGTGACACCACGCTCTATCACATACTCTACGTGAGTGTCCCTAATGATGGAGGTCTGAACAGAGCTGAAAGGGAGAAACAGGCCAAATATCAAGGTCTCATGTATGATATGAAAAGAATCTGGAATCTTAAGGAGATATCAATCATACCAGTTATTATAGGTGTCACAGGGCTTATGAAGAAGAACCTAAAGTCCTACCTAACTAATATTCTTGGTGGGTCAAGTGCAAAAGAGATCCAGACAATTGCACTTAAGGGAACAACAAGGATACTAAAAAGAGCTTCCGGCTGATTTCAATAAAAAGCAGGGCAATGTTGGCAGCTTGTTTGGCTGCTCCATACCCAACGTTACAATCTCCAAAGAAAGAAAATAGGAGAAAACGAGTGAATACATACATGATTCAATGGCTAAAAGCTTAGAGGAAAACCTCCAATCTGCAGTGGAATGGGGCTGTAAATGGATGGTAACGTCTAATGCTTTTAAAACTAACCTTCTTTCCTTTAATAACTACAAAAACCCTTCTCAACTACCGATTGCTATGACTAATGATACACTACCTGAAAGTGGTCCTGGATATGACCTTAATCTATATCCGATGGTGGGGCCCTAGCTTGCGGGCTTTGAGGTGTGTGGAGCCACCCTTTAATTGCCATTGCTCCCAGGTCTACTCTCATCCGGAGTGGTAGTACTTGTTAGGATACCAACTATGGGTTTAATAGAAACCGACTAAAAAAAAAAGCACTGGATTCGGCATTAAATAATCTGAAAAGGGTTGATATGCCGTAAAACAAAAGCAACCAACTAACCAACTATCTGAAAGTACTTCTTTCAAAACCGTAGGCTTATCATTCACAGGCAACATGAATTGGAACAAATACATTGAGGATATTGTAAAGGCTGCTGCGAAAAAGGTGGGCTCTCTCTAGTATGCTAGAAGATTACACGTGAAAGTATCCTGTGCCTCTACAAGGCCCCTATTCGCCCATGCATGAAATATTGATGTCACATCTGGGCTGGTGCATCTGCCAATAATTTCTTGCTTCTAGACAGCGGTTAAAAAAAGAGTTGCCAACCTATAGGTCCCGCACTATTAACCAAACTTCAAATCATGTCTCATCACCGAAATGTGGCATCTCTACGCCTGCGCTACAAGTATTTTAATGCAATGTGATCTGATGAATCCAAAGCAGTTGTACCCCGTCGACGTAGATATACCCGACAAACCCGACAAACAGCAAAATCCCATCCCCACAATGTAGAGATCCTTTGAAGCCGTAAAGCCTTCTGCTCAAATAGTTTCTTCCCTGGAACAGCTAGACTTTGGAATTCCCTCCTCGGTCCCTGCTTCCCCGACTGTACTGACATGCAGAAGTTCAAGTGTAATGTGAATAGATATACCATTGCCCTAAACTCCACACAGCATCCCTTTCATACGAAATAACAATTAAAACGTTAACACATCTGGTTATACTAAGCTCAAACATCTTTAAATCTAAGGCAAATAAATTTCTATTAAGTCATCCTTTTAAATAACCTAATCCTGCCCAAGTTCCACCGTAACTGATCACGTTGTCTCACCATCTACCTAACATTTAATCCTTATCTTAGAGTGGCCTCCAGGCGTTGGTGAGTGGTGACCTTTCAGATAAAATAAAAACAACGTACAAATCAAATTGTAACGCAAATAGATCACAAATGATTAGGTAGAGAGAATGTTACGTTATACTGTCGTTCTTTCGTTTTTAACCGTGTCGTCTATTTAATCTGTTAAATAGAGTTTCAAGTTCTTGACGAATGTATATAACACAATTAGTTGTTTCACAAAACACACTTGACGTAAGTTTATAAAAAGGAATGACAATTTATTTTCTGTTCAATCTTTTCTCAATGTGCTAGAGATAGATAGATAGAGAGAGAGAGAGAGAGAGAGAGAGAGAGAGAGAGAGAGAGAGAGGGAGAGGGGGCGTGGTGGGGTGTTGTGGGTGACACAAAATGACAACTGGTCGTCTCGGCGTCCTCTTCTCTCTAACTGACTTTTTCCTTGGTTGGCGTTTGTTTTTATTTACAAAAACTTTAGATAGGAATTTCGTTTTTCCATGCCACATTCCACTGGTCCTTATTAAATTCGGCCAAGGTCAAATTTCAATATGACTGTTTTCAAAACTTGTCAGTTGAAGAATGTTGATTTCAAAGTTTCTGCTCATTTCTTGCAGTTGTTATGACTTTTGATGACATTTGTTGGTTTGAAGATTTCCACAATATTTACGTGTGTGCATTCAACTCCATATGCGTGTGTGCACAACCAGCAATAATTCCGGCGTTGCCCGGAATACTATTCAACAAGAAATACGTAAATTGTTTTTGAAACTAATTTCCCAACGATATTTTCCTTTAAAATAATTAACTTCGTTAAAAGTAATGATTACTACATATTTTTTCTTTTCGTTTTTTGCGAGATGATTTTATGTGCATCTTTCGGATATATACGGATACAAATATCTTTACAATCTGATTTTCGATGGATTTTAAGGAAAACAAGGAATATTCCTTACTTGAACGCGTCTTTTAGTCATATCCATATTGTTGTTGTGCTACGTTCAGGCGGGTGGTATTTCCCCCTCCGAGGTGAGCGTTAGTCGTATGACCTTTTTAACATCTTTTGTTGATGTCAATATTCCTGCTTTTAAATTCCGGTTGTACCCGATCAACTTCGGTTGTTTGGGTGAGTTTAAAGGGCACCGTTTCTCCCCCTCTGTTTTTGTTTGTTTGTTTGTTTTTTTGTTTGTTTGTTCTTCTAGACGAACATTGCAAGTTTCAACTGAAGAAGTCTAATACAAGGCCATCAGCCAAAAGATCCTTTCCTATTGTTACATGGAAAAGGGCTGTCTCTTTCCATTTAAATAAGAAGAATATTAGATAAGTGAAAATGAGATTAGGATAAGCCTAGAATCGAACCCTGTAGGCAAAGTTAAGAACTGGAATGTTAGAAATTAAGCCTATTCTTAATTCTTTTAAAAATCTGAATATTAAATATGTCAGTAAAAGAATGAACAATGCAAATTAAATTATATTGTTTAAAATAGGTTACATTAGAATTGAAGATTCTTTTGTTTGTCAAAAGTGTGTTTGGACAAACATACGAAAAGCCACGTGAAATTAGTCACTTTTGAAAACACACTTCTTATGTCATAGACAAAGGATAGTTCTCCATATAGGATACTATGGGTTCGGATTTTAGTCGGTCAGTCAGAGAGTTGATCAGTCAAGAGTTGACATGATCAGAGGAGAGTCTCTTAGAGGCGAAGGGTAGAAGATTAACGATGTAGATCCAAGTTTGAATTCCTGACTTCATCGACCGGCCGATCAGATAAATAAAGAAGTCATCATTTTGTTGTAACTGTTGTCTTGTGTCATCCTTCATCACGAACAAGTAATTGTTTTTATCATCTTATAATGAACATTGTGTAACCCTTCGAAGATTATGTGTCCTCCCTACCATCATCAGAAGTGGAATAACTCCCTCTCCTCTAATATGTGTTAAGAGAACTGTAAGATGTATAAATGTCTTCTCTCCCTCATCATCACTATCGTTATGTCTGTATTACATGTACCCCTTATAAGTATTACATGAGTCCCGTTATATATGTGGTCCAATATGAACTCCGCGTCATCTTTAAATATATACCGCTGCTATTCAACACTATGTGTGAATTATATGACAATAAAACCCTCCGAAACACAACTACGATTAAAACTGCAATATAAATAGAAGAAAATGTGTGTCTGTGGTAGCAAGAAAATATGACAAAAGAATGCGAAACAGTTAATATAACACTGAAACGAGATTATGATGCTGTCGATGACTATTCCTACGCCTGCATTGATTATCGTCTCGACTCCATTGGTCCGTCTAACACTGTATAAATAGATAAATAAATAACACACACACTTCCTACTTGTTTTTTACATAAGCATTGATATGTCGCTACACATTCATGAGCATGTTTAGGTCAGTTAGTTGCTTGTAACTAGAGGATAATTCAGGAGGTACAGCTTATACGAAAGCCAAGTCTACAATCGTTTCGTATAATCTGTACCGCCTGAAAGAGGTCTCTAGTTACAAGTAACTAGCTGACCGAAACATGCTCATGAATGTGTACCGACATATCAATGCTTATGCAAAAAAAAAAAAAAGTAGAAATTATACCTTGCTTTACCTCGGTATGGAGCACCTTTGTATTAACCTCGTTAAAACTTCATTGGTTACTTTACCTCTGGAAAATATTAACCTTTAATTATATAAAGTTTAAATGAGAAATTTGAAAATTTGAAATTCGGAAATAATGATAAAATAATTCTTATCTATTTATTTTGTTTTATTTTTATTTATTTATTTTATTTTTTTTTTTTATTATTATTATTTTTATTTTATTTATTTATTTTTTGCTGTAAGTCCAATATTTCGCTAAAAATAGCATCATCGGGGTAAGAAATCAGGTCTGTGATTTAAAAAAAATTTTTTTTTGTTTTTGTTTTTTTCTTTTTTTTTTTTTTTTTTTGTTCCGGTGATTTCACGTGTGTTTTGCTCCAGCTTCGAGTGGGAAATTTAAAGTAAAAGATGGCCCCACACTTTTAGAAAACACTTACTCCGAGGGATCACCTTCTCCATAATGAAGAAAAGAAATGAAGAAAAGAAAAAAATTACGGACCGGACTTCTTCCCCTGATGATGCTATTTTTAGCGAAATATTGGACTTACAACAACAAAAAAGTAAATAAAAATGATTTTAGCATTATTTTCCACGTACATGTTTTCGATGTACATGTTTGTACATGTTTCAGTTGTACCTCATTTAGAAATCCAGCCTCATCTGCTTTTGAAACAAAAATCAAATCTGGTTCATATTTTGTGGAGTTTTTTTTTAAACAAATTAGGTTCATTTAATTCACAGATAACAACAAACTATTTTCCAATACGCTATAAACTATATTTTGAATAGAAAATTGACAAGACATTACGTTTATTATACTTTAGTTCTTTTATTATTTCTTATTTTTAGTTTATTTAGTTGTGAGTGTATATTATTATTTGTCAAAAGTGAGAAACTGTTATTTTTCTGAATTTTTTAGATGAGGATTGATAATTTGGATTTTTTGGGGTCCCTCTGTCTACTCTTCTCATCCTAAGTGCCATTTTCACAACGTTTCGATCGATGTAACCTCCATTATTCTTCAAGTGTATCCGTCCAACTCAGGAATCTTTCTGTTGTTTTCGGGAATCTGCACGATATTTCGGACGGAACCCTTTATTTAATCCATGCTCTCATTCCATCAACCATGACTAGGTAGAAGTCCTAAGTGGTTCGCAGTTGTATTTTTGAGTGTCGCCTATACTGAGGATTGAACCTTCAACCTCCTGAAGAGTGTAACTTACAACTGAATTTTACCAAGTACTTTTAGCACCAGCACCTTGCGAATCAAAATAATACGAGAACCTGATTTTTTGGCTAAAATTAAATGTTACATTTTCTTTGTCTCTTTTGGTAGCTGGCATATCTAATCAACCCTACTTGGCCCTTGGCTATCCTTAAATGCAGCATCGCGAGGCAAGTGTACGTTGTAAACACGGTTCTACACAATTTACTTTTTTTTCTTTTATTCTTTGTTATTTTTGTGTCCTAAGTAAACATTTTATAAAACGTGTTATTGATTAAGATCCAGATCTACCTAAACCCACTCCCATGCTGGAGGTCATTGCGTGCACTCTGAAGCGTTTACGTTTGCTCACGTCTAGATAGGGAAATATCCTTTGAGATCTTTTTACTCTTCGCCACATGTCATATACTTTCCCTTGTGTCCTTTAATTCACAACATGCTAACGAATTCAGATTACTGATTCGTTCCCGCTTAAAAGTAGTATAAGTAAAACATATGAATGAAGCAAGCTTATTCACATAAACTCGTGTTTTATTCAACTTATTCTTCATAGTTGCTAAGCAACCGTATTGTTCCATATAATAATTCGCGCTCTATTTTTTTTTTATTTTTCATTATTTATTTACGTTCCCACAATTCAAATCTTTCATATTTTTCTTTCTCGCTGTTGATATTCATTTTCTTCCTTTCGGAGTCTTGTCGTCGTTTGGATAATGATATTTATAAAAAAAAAAAAAAATCTGTCAAGAACCATCTTTTCTCCAGCAGGCTAGGTACAAGGTCAGGTGTAGGTTTGGGAAAAAGTCTTTTTATGGAACCAACTGGATTCGAACTTGGGACACACAGTTTATTAGTTCGTGTCATTATCACCATCACTGTCATAGATCTAGTTTATATGAATCCAGTGCTTCGTTTACTTATTTTACTGTTTACCACAATTTACGTTTTCTGCATAGATAAACAAATGTACCCTCGAAATTGGAGGTTTTCGATAAGAGCAAGCGAGTGCGACATGATGATGCATAATGCCTCCGCTTAGTCTCAAAAGACAAAGGATAACCCCTGTACGGGCAGCTGCGCGTGTAATTATGTGGCAATTATGTGCGCAATCCCCAACCACACCTCTCCTGAATCGGCACTGCTAGTCCAGTAGCAAGGAAAAGTCCAGAACAACTGGAAACAATGCCGAGATAAGCGGAGAGCATATACAACACCTAGAAGTCCCAAATGGTCACCCATCTGGTACTGGCCAGGCTCATCGTTGCTTAACTTCGGTGACCTGACGGGAACCGGTGTGTCAAACGTGATTATGCCGTATAATATATGCGACAGTACGGACAATAATATACACGGGAATAGCTATAGAGAGCTAGAGATAGAGAAAGAGAGCGAAAAGGAGAGAAAGAGGTCGAGAGATAGAGATAGAGAGGGATATAGCGAGATATAGAGTGATAGAAAGAGAGAGGGGGAGAATCAGAGAGAGAGAAAGAGAGAGAGACGGGCGTCGTCACCATCGTAGCCGTGCTAATGTAACCCACAACAAACCAATTCTTTTTTAATATCTATGAATACAATGCTTTGTTTAGTTATTTTAATGTTTACTACAATTTACGCTTTTGGCATAGATAAACAAATGTGCCCACGAAATTGGAGGTTTTCGAGAAGAACGACCGAGCGCGACACTATGGACACTAATATACATGAACATAGCGATAGATAGATAGATAGAGAGAGAGAGAGAGAGAGAGAGAGAGAGAGAGAGAGAGAGAAAGAGAGAGAGGAGCATCGTCAACATCGTAATCGTGTTAAAGTAAACCACAACCACAAATAAACCAATTGTTTTCTTTCCTTTATTTTTTGGTTATTTTTTTTTAATTATTATATAACCGTTCGTTGAAATCCATTTTTTTCTTCTACATACTTCAATCAACCTTCGACACACGCAACGAACCTTGACAACATCGCTATTTTTTTTTTTTTTTTTTTTTTTTTTTTGCGATCAACTGAGCTGTTCTTTGTAAGGAAGGGTCAGTTTATGCGACCGCCTCGCGATACATACATTTGAAAGGCGTTTGCAAAGTCATTCACGCTTTGCCATACGTACGTTTTATAGACGTTGTTTCTAAGGCCCGCAACATTGTAACTTCACTTCCGTCGACTAAAGCGTTTCATTTTTTACACCACCTTTTCTTCTTAGCATTACACGTTCGCGTCTGGCTACTGCGGCTAATTTTTTTTTCTTTTTTGTTTTGCGCTCGCACGGGTACTCGATGCTGTTTTCATTTTTTAGGGGGTTGCTTAATTTTTTTCTTAAGAGCTTACACGGTTGATAACTAATATTAAATGTTTTGTTTTTATTTTTAACCACAAAGAAAATTAAATCGCTTTTGCCTGATTTCCCCAGTTTTATTTCCTTTTGCTTATATATAGTGAAAAATGTTTTTGGACAATATTTGTAAATTTGTGTTTCTGTTGTCTAAAATTAAGATTAAAAAGGTTTACATATTTTTCGTGTTTTAGACTTATTTAAAACTGTCACTTTCTGAAATACCGTTGCGTGTTTACATGGTAACGTACAAGTGATTCAGGAATTTAGTTCTTTTTAAATGAGAGAGTATCCGAGAGTATTTTGCCACCTAAACTCCAGTCTTGCCAACAAAAATACCATACCTGGACCATACCCTGCCCAAAAGCAGGTCCTGTTAGTATAATAATAATGATAAGTATAATATTTAATTATATAAAAAAAAATAAACTGATATAACGCCTAAAATATAGACAAAATATGGAAGAACGTATCTACTCAGGTTAAAATACAGTCAGCTTTTAGTACACAAAGAAAATTACCTCATCCCTCGCCACAAAAATAAGCAAAAGGTGAAATACTAGTCAACGGAACCTTTGCCTGATATAAGCCCAACAATTAGCTGATTAAAACAGGAGAGGGAATAATTAAGAATATGATTGGCTGGCAATTAAACTTAATGTAACATGTATATATGAAACTACGCGGAAATATTAATTCCATGTAATTATCTGACGAGTCCTTATGAGAATGAAGAAACGTGGAAAATTATGTGTAAATTAATTGTCATATGTATTTTCATAAATTACTATATATATATATATATATATATATATATATATATATATATATATATATATATATATATATTATAATTTTTACTATAATTATTATTTAAATAGTTACAAGCACTAGTGTTTCATACTTTCGGGATCATCAGTGCAGGGTGTCACGATAAGCGCCACCCTGCACACACACATATATATATATATATATATATATATATATATATATATATATATATATATATATATATATAATCGCGTGGCGCTTATCGTGACACCCTGCACTGATGATTTATATATACCAATAAAGATTGGTATATATAAAAAGGAAATATAAGTGAATAAAGAATATTTCCACAGAAATATATATATAAACATATATATATATATATATATATATATATATATATATATATATATATATATATCATACGTATATATATATATATCATACGTATATATATATATATATATATATATATACGTATGATATATATATGTGTGTATATGTATATATATATATGTATATATATGTACATATTTCTGTGGAAATATTCTTTATTCACTTATATTTCCTTTTTATATATACCAATCTTTATTTAAGAAGCTCAATGTAATTACAGAGTATATAATGAATAAATGACAAAAGTCTATATTCCAAATTTCATTATGTTGACCGTCTTAGGATTTATTCCTTCAATTCAGTTGACATTTACAATTCTTGACAGTATCTGTTTTACAGCACAAAATCATTCACTTAATCATTATATCAATCAGTGAATCTATTTTGTCATTAACTCATCAGAAGAAAGAGCGACTATCAATCCACCAAAAGGAAATAAAATTCGTTTGGGCATGATTAAAAAGTCCTAAAATTGGAAGAGAAGCTGCAATTACTTTATTGTTCGCTTATATTATGCCATTTTAACTTAGAAATAAAGTCACTAAATCCCAAATATTCGTATTAACAAATTATATTAGCTTAGGTATATACTACTAGAAATGTTCTATTTAGTAATTAGTAAATTTATTATTTATAATTAATATATCCATATCTACAGGAATAACACCAAGGATTATAATATATTACACGTGTTTACATACTCACTCAATTTATGCGAAACGTTTTACACAAAAAATAACTATTTTCAATTTCCGGTTGTATTAAATTATTTATTAGTCTGAATTTAAATCCATACATCATTTAATTCTTATTACTGTTATAATTAAATTTATTATTCTATGAATTATAATTCTATATATTCCTTAATTCTAAAACTATAATCTTATTTAGTTGCAATATACGAAATTCCTATGTAACATGTTATCATAGTTGTTAACGGGCGGAGAAACCATCGATAATCCAACTTATTAATTTTAAACTTAACACAGTAGTTACCCTTTAATCCAGAGATCAAATATATCTTTTCCGATTTTTATTTAAATTTTATTATTATTTGTTTCCTAACAAATAATAATTATATAGTCTTAATGTTATCCATTTTATATTATTAGTAAATTAATTCAATTTATAATACAAATTAATTAACTTTTTCATTGAGTATAAAATGTTAGTATTAAAACCATTTCAGTATACAATAGTATATATTTATGAGTTTTATTTATCGATGATCCAAATTAAATTATAATTATCAGATGAGTGGTTAATTATAATTTCTATTTGTTTTTAAAACTTAATCATAATTCATTTCCTTTTAATATCGAATTATAATTATTTAGTTACTACTCTTGTTTTCATTTGTTTATTTTATCTATTATTATTATTATTATTATTATTATTATTATTATTATTATTATTATTAAAGTAATGCTTAAAAATGTGCATTTCATGTAATTTTTCTACTCTAATATTCTTTAATCAATTATTAATAATCATTTCCCGAACTAGTTAATTTGTTTGTTTTTCGGGGGGGAGGGGTTACATGGTAGTCACCACTTATCAAGGCCCGGAGGCCACTCGGGGATAAGGGTTATTGTGTGTACAGTAATCAATGATATAATATCGTAGTAATCGTTAATAATGGAGATTTGATAAAGTGTCTTACTTAAGAGGACGGTTTATCAGGAATTTGTTTATGTTGGACTTGAAGACATCCAAGTTTTAGTCAGGTGGGAAACAGGCAAACGGAAGAGAGTTCCACAGGCGTGCACTTCTAAGAAAGAAGCTTTGTTCATGGAATGGAATCTACGTTGGAACTTAGGCACAGATAAAGAATGGGGAAAATTATTGACAGTGGTTTTAGCTAGACGGGTGTTTTTCGGGAAAAATTGGCGAGGAGGACCAGAGATAGGAGCTCAGACGAGCACTTTCCATGGAAGTAACAATAAAACAAAGACAGGCTCGCAACGTCTCTTCTGTGGGAGAGAAGTTGCAGGGAGAGAAAAGGTCATCGCCCATTAATTTCGTTTATCATTGGATAAATCTTCATTCTCCTTATAATTAGGTTTACAAGTATAATAGTATGTTATTTTCTTTTGATTATTTAAGGATTGTTAATGCTATTCTGACATAACATAAAATATTCACCAAACCCCCTGTTTACCTTTTCTATGTACAAAATTTCATTTAAACTCATATGTTTAAATATTGTAATTATAATAACGATTAAAACATTTCAATCTTCACGCTTACAGTTTCATATGTTCATTTGATAGTTTTCATATCCCTTCTTACTTTCCCTCTATTTCTCTTTCCCTTCTTTTTTATATATTTTAACTCATAATGCCGAAATAAAATTATAAACGTTTAGTTAATAAATTAATATATATATGTATATATATATATATATACATATATATATATATATATATTATAACTTACTAACTAGCTCTACCTACGTATTGAGCACTTTTGAAGTAAATACTTAAAGTTTACGAATAAATTTATATGTATTTATATAAATTTATATATATTAATATATTAATTTTATGTGAGTAAATGAAGTAGTTATATATATATATATATATATATATATATATATATATATATATATATATATATATATATATAGTAAGTTATAAAATATATATGGCGATTAAGCTACACTGAATATTCCGCGTTTCATCCACTCTGGGACTCTTCAGGCTCAGGCGCATAATAAGCCTGAGGAGTCCTAGAGTGGATGAAACGCGGAATATTCAGTGTAGCTTAATCGCCATATATATTTTATAACTTACTAACTAGCTCTACCTACGTATTGAGCACTTTTGAAGTAAATACTTAAAGTTTATGCATAAATTTATACTTTCGTATATTAATTTTATGTGAGTAAATTAAGTAGTTATATATATATATATATATATATATATATATATATATATATATATATATATATAAATGAAAGGGGGGTCTCCACAGTTTATGTTAAAATTTAATTCATAGATTTATCAAATAAATAAATCAAATGTATTAATTGTTAGAATATATGGAAAAACACTAGTTATAATAATATACCTTACTATAACTAGTGTATTTGCATCTATTCTACTAATTAACACATTTGGCTTATATATTTGATTCAACACATCGATCATACAACAATCACTTTTTTCAACATATTTAACGGATTTTTAGATCAATGTTTTGGATTTTAATTCTACAACTACTTTATTGTATTATTTGTCATTACAATATTATTACCTAATATTCTGATCAAACTAATAGTTAACATGTTCAAGCATTGCGACCAGGCGAGTAGTTAGAATAATTCGAATTAACTGTTATTCTCTATTTTAACTTAATATTGAATTTGTTATCTACATATTATTATAGAATATAATTACATGCTCTTGTTTATCGGTTTTAAATTAAATACTACGTTATGTGAAACATATCATATTTACCTTCATAATCTATTTTAAATACAAATCTGATTATAACGTCATTATATTTGCTATTATTATCGAAATACGTTTGGTTGATTTAATTAGTTTATAATTATTTACGATTACTAGTTTATTTTACTTTATTAACTAATTTTACTAGACTACCCGTGACCCGTTGGGTCAGTATGTTATATTAGCTATGGAATTCATGTATGAGCGTGACACTTGTGACGTAAAGAAAATAGTTTTTTTTTTTTTTTTGACATAACAGAAACATTTCTATGAAAGTATATTAAAATGAAAAATCACGGACTGACCACTCAAACATGAAAAAAAATCTTCCCTGTACGTGTAAAGTTACCTATTTTTCCGAATAATCGCTCAAAAATCGAAAATTGAACATGATTTTCCTACGAATCGAACGCCGACAAAAGTCATTAAGCAGCAAAAAAAACGCACATGAACCTACCGATGAAAAATATAAGAATGGAAAACCCATATTGGAATCCTTCAACCAAGTTATAGAAAATAATTAATACAACCTGAAGCAAAAAAATAAAACCTAAATAAATAAAATAAAACTAATATTGAAATAGATTAGTAAATGTGTCAACAAATTCACCGTTCTCACACAACGATTTTGTATCTAGAAATGTAAACAAAAAATAAAAAAGAAGGAAGGAAGGAAAGAAAAGGGACGGATAGACAATAGTAGTAGTAGTAGTAGTAGTAGTAGTAGTAGTAGTAGCAGCAGCAGCAGCAGCAGCAGCAGCAGCCTTGGCTTTACAACACTTGCTCTTACGTTTGTCAACGGGTTAAAGTTGTTTAGTCGTAAGAAAATAGCAACAGTATAGTTGTGATAAGTTGCAAAGCACCCCCACTCTTCCCATGTTAAATAATAATTTCGAAATAATAACGTTAATATTTCAGTGCGCAGGTCAAAATCTGCAAAAGAAGCGATTTGTGTTTATTTGTTTACGTTGTTATGGTTAATGTTTATGCGCGCATGCGCAACTGGATGTCGTAAACCGGAAGGTGGGTTACATCACTCGTTACAAGGTCATTTGAGTGTTATAATTGTATAGATTTAATATATTTAACTTCATAAAGAAAATGCTAAATTATAATGTTATGATAGTTTTATATATTTTCACTTAATCTATTCTTTTAAACAAGTTATAGTTAAGCCAAAATATGCTTTGATCTATGTCTTTCATATACTCCTTACTTATTTCAATTAATTAAACGAGTTATGAATTAACATTAGAGAATTTGATTTCACTTTTACTTTATATTATCATGATAGAAATTTGTCAATAATACAACATCTAAAATCCATACACCGGTTGCAGACCACCAAAAAGTCAGCGTGGCCTTCTTTTGGTGCAACTCAGGTTTCGGAAAGTCTTCTAAAGCTTCATTGGCGTCGAACCACTGAGCTGAGCGTCGCCGACTGTCGTAAAGAAACCACTTTTCATCGCAAGTCACAATACAGTTGAGAAACGGGTCGTTCTTAATGCGTAAAAGAAGGAAAGACGACACTTCATAACGGCGTTTGGTTTGGTTGTCGTTCAGTTTGTGAGGCATTTATTTATTTTTTTCTTTCCAATCTCTCAAGTGGTTGAAAAACGTTGTATACGTTACGTGGATTGGCTACGAACAAGGCTTTTAATTGATAGTTGTTAATATCCGATGGCTGACCATTACGCTTTTCATCTGCAAGATTCTCGTCGCCGCCACGGAATTTCTTAAAGCACTATTGTGCAGTATGTTCAGCAGTGGTTCCTGGACCGAACGGTTCGTTTATATCGCGAGCTGTTTCAGCAGCTTTTCGGCCTAGCTTGAATTGAAACAAGAAAATAATTTTTTTTCCACCTTACATTCAACGTTCTGAAAAGAAGAGATCATTTTTAAACGATTGTAATATAAACGATTAGCTAGAGCTAATATGTATATATATATTTGTGTCAGGTCATGTCATATGCTACTGGTATCATGTAACCCAGTACTACCTGCCTCATGGTCGGGTTACCGGCGACTAAACTGGTTCCCCCACCAGACTTGTTTGGTGAGGAGGGCGGATAGTCTCTCTGGAGGATTAAAAACAAGACCTTCCAAAGGGCGAATGAGCTCTTTTTCTGGGTCAACGGCCAACTAGCACCGTGTATATTTGTGTGTGTGTGTGTGTGTGTGTGTGTGTGTGTGTGTGTGTGTGTGTGTGTGTGTGTGTGTGTGTGTGTGTATATGTGTATTGGGGTGGAGAGGGCTCCCGTAAGCCGTGGTGAAGGCAACCTTTCTAGGAGAAGCAAATCTCTGATTTAAAAAACCATAAAGCGGGAGACCAGTACCCGCATTAAGCTGGTCTGCAGTTTAATTTGTTGCTGGCTATCTTGCTCTTGCTTGTTGCTGGATCTCAACATTTTGAACCGAGAGAGAGACTTAGCTGTCGTACAAAGCTAAGACTGTAACATCATCTTTGTATAGATACTCCCTCAGGCATTTAGGCTCATGGATTTTAAATGTCTGAGTGAGTGGCACTCGTCTGACAAGACGTTGCAATCATCATATATATATATATATATATATATATATATATATATATATATATATATATATATATATATATACTAGCAAAAGTACCCATCGTTGACTAGGTTCAAAAACAGCCTACAGAAAATGGACTCTGATTTATGAAAGTATGATAGGTTATGAAAAGGAAGGGTTGTAAATTTGGGTTGAATTTGGGGGTATCAAAACCAAAGCAAAATATGATGAAAGTAAAAAGTAAAATAGATAAACCCCATAATTTATTATACCATACCTGTTCACACTGAAACACTTTTCACAATATTCTGTGGATCTATATTAAAAAAAAACTTGTTAAACTTTGTGACATATTTCCATTCTATGGAGGTCAGGCGCGAACGAACACACCATAATTTTATTATACCATATTTCTTCAAACTGAAACATAATTATCAAAGTATACTTACGCAGATAGATAGGAAAAGTCTTTATTAAATTTGTGCCTATTTCCATTCTATGGAGGCCCGGCGCGAACGCAGACTGTACACGCAATAACCTTTATTCCTGAGTAGCCTTCGGGCTTTGATAAGTGGTGACTCCCATGTAAAAAAAAAGACCCCACAATTTTATTATACCATCCCTATTTAAGTTAAAACATACTTATCAAAGTATTCTTATGTACATCTATATCAAAAACACTTGTAAACGGTTTTTTTTAAAATTTTTCTTTCCATACTTTTTGGACCAAGCGCGAACGCAGACCCCACAATTTTAATGAACCACCGTTCTGCCAGATCAAACATACCCATTCCTGTGTTTCGACACCTTTTCTATCATTATATGTAATCAGTTTTTTTTTTAAAATAGTCAGCCATATAGGAGCCTATTCGTGACCACACACACACACACACATTCAGCTTTATATTATATATATATATATATATATATATATATATTTCTGTAGAAATATATTTCTTATAATATATATCAATCCTTTTTTAAGAAGCTCAATGTAATTACAGAGCAATATAGAGAATAAATGACAAAAAGTTATATTCCAAAATTCATGATGTTGACCATCTTATAATTTATTTGTATATGTCAACTGAATTAAAGGAATAAATTATATGATGGTCATTATCATGAATTTTGGAATATAACTTTTTGTCATTTAGTCTCTCTCTCTCTCTCTCTCTCTCTCTATATATATATATATATATATATATATATATATAAGGAACTTTTCTGTGTGTGTCTGTGATTTCACACGAAGGTACTTTATGTGCCCGGTAGTGTTCTTTGATAGGTTTTGCATCGGAATGCCTTCGATGAGTATCGATAATCGAAATAATTTGATGAAAGAAGAAACGGGTGATTTGAGTTTACACCTTATACAGCTTATGATCACAACTGCAATGGAGAAATTTAATTGTCAACCGAATGGCACCATATAAAATCAGTAGTAAGTTCTTTGATATGACGGAGGCGCGTTCGAAATTAATATTTCTGGTTAGAGCATAATTGAAACATAATAGTTGATTTTTGCATTTTAAACTTAAATGCAATGGATTATATATATATATATATATATATATATATATATATATATATATATATATATATATATATAAAGTAGTAACGTTCGTGTGTGTATTTGTCTGTGTGCGCAACTCCCCATGTTCAAAGGAATAAAGGCGATATGTGTGTGCACCTCTCCTGGTCAAGAAATATTGATGCCCATAATAGGATACTTCTGTCAAAGGAGACATTATATTTTATGCGTAATTTCTATATATAGAATTCTTCAAACCACATCTACATTGATTGAGTTACGGTCATTAGCATATCACATTAAATTAAATCTATTCAAATTATTAGCTCGATGATATTATTTATTCGACATAACAGCATCGTTTCAACTGTATTATTTAAAAATATAATTTAAAATTTAATTATTTAGTTTATTTTCATTTCAATTTATATTTGATTTAACTTATTTTATCTGAAATTTGAAACCGTTTAATTTTCAAATCAGAAAACCAAGGGGAGTAACTGTGATAGTTTAATTCTTTGCAAAAATTGTTTAAAACGGAGCACGTTATTAAATATTTTCTGTAATAGATTTATTTTCAATTTGAAATATTGTTCTAAACTGAATAATTATTTTTATTTTTAATTCGGTGGTAATTTTTTTTTCTTTGTTTTTGGTGCTTATTCTTAATTTTTATGAAACTTTTTTTATTTGTTATTGTTGGGTTATCCTTTTCTTTCACTGTATTTATTAGTTTTGGTAAATATGAAAAATCACTCCACCCTCGAAAAATCCTTTTAAATTACCACTTTAAGGTTTTGGGGGGCTCTGAAAACGAAAATAACGTCTAAAATTACGGCAAACGAGTAGTTTCCAAGATATGAAAAAAATGTTAGTTTCAAAAAGTGTGGGGGATCACTTTTCTATAATAATTTAACGTAAAATGAGCACCCACTTGGTGGCCACCATTTTTTGGAGAGGGTGACTTTCTTTCCACCCTCGGAAATGTTTTTTAAATTACCACTAATGTTAAAATTTCCAGGAAACAAGTAGTTTATAGGCTATGAAGAAATGCACCCACTTTAAGGCCACCGACCGTGATCGCCATAACCCCCCCCCACCCGGCCCTATATCGACTCCCACCAAATGTAAACAGAATTTTTGTGAAATATTAAACGTTTCTTCTGCTCGGTTGATGTTGGCGCGTTACTTACGTTAAAACGGTTAATTACGCTGCAGAAGCACCTGTTGAAAAACTATGCAAGTTCTATATCGAATATCTCCCTCCAAAAAAAAGAAAAAAAAATATAAACCGGCAGCCCCCCCGCCCCCCCCCTCGCCCCTCCCCCAAAAAAGATAATCACAAAGTGGGTGCTCATTTTACATTGAATTATTATAGAAAAGTGATTCCCCACTTTTTTAAAACTAACATTTCTTCATATCTTGGAAACTACCCATTTTGAACGTTATTTTCGTGTTTAGCGCCCCCGAACACGTGCCAAAGTGGTCATTTTAAAGGAATTTTCGAGTGTGGAGTGATTCTTCATATTTACTGTAGCTTTCTTTGGTCATGTAAACTATAAGTACGCCGATATAATTCATAAGTTGTTTTTTGAAAAACTTCTGCTCCAGAATAGATCATTTTTTCTTATTTTCAACGCCGATGCTCGGAGGAAGCGGGGTATGGGGTTAGAGAAAAATAATTAAAAATAATAATAATAATTTACTTGCATCCCCACGGTATATATAACTTGATTTCCTTCAGCCATAACCGAAACTGAAACCAAAACTTATGAAGAATTCTTGATAAAATTATTTATAAAAATAATCGAAACCGAAACCAAAATTATTTATGACAAGAAATGGAAGTACATAACAATTAAACGACCCGGATGTAAGCGTGACACAGAAAATAACACATATGCTATCGTTTTTTTTTTGTTTGTTTTTTTTTTTTACACAGTGATCACCACTTATCAAGGCCCGGAAGCCACTCAGGGATAAGGGTTATTGCAAGTACATTAAGTTAGTGAGGAGATTTGCTGAAGTGTTTACTTAAGGGGGCGGTTCATTAGGAATTTGACACAATCGTATTAATATATAGATATTTTTTATGCCTACAGACACTAGTGTTTACTTGCTTACGCAATCATCGGTGCAGAAAGTGATAATTACTGTTGGCACTTATTGTTTTTTTGTTTTTGTATACTTTTACCTCTCTATACCTTTCTTTCATTCCGACCCATTGTCACCCCTCTCTCTCTCTCTCTCTCTCTCTCTCTCTCTCTCTCTCTCTCTCTCTCTCTCTCTTTGCCTATCTTTATTCATTTATCACTCTCCTTCCATTTTCACGTTATATTAATTTACTTGTGTCTTTATTTCCCACTTTGTTTTTTACTCATTCATTTTACATAGACCTATCGCTCTCTATCTATCTATCTATCTATCTATGTCTATCTCTCTCTCTCTCTCTCTCTCTATATATATATATATATATATATATATATATATATATATATATATATATATATATATAATCTCTCTCTATTCTCTATTACTTTCTCCTTTAATTGATTCTCCCTCGCCAGCCTCTCTCTCTCTCTCTCTCTCTCTCTCTCTCTCTCTCTCTCTCTCTCTCTCTCTAGCACACACACACACACACACACACACACGTGCGTGCACGTGCGCGCACTCTTTGTCTTTCTCGCTGTCTTTGTTTCCTGTTTTCTTTTTTACTTACTCGACTCGTTTCCCTTCTCATCCTCGCTTTATTAACTTCTTTTTTCTTTTTCTTTATGCTTTTTTTCCTTTTTTACTTAGTTTGTTTCTTCCTTTTCCTTCTCTTCCTGCTTATTATTATTATTATTATTATTAGTAGTAGTAGTAGTAGTAGTAGTAGTAGTATTCCTCTCCTCGTTCGTCTTTGCATACTTCCAGTCTCTCTTTTTCCTTTCTCCTTTAATCTAATCTCTTTCGCTTTCCCTCACTCTTCCCCTCTCTTTCTCTCTCTTCTTCCTTCCTCTTTACCTCTTTTCTTTATTTTTTTACTTACTCGGCTGGTTTCCTTATTCATCTTCGCTTTATCTAATCTCCTCACTTTTTATTTATCTATTTATTTTTCCCTTTCAGCAACTTTTCTTCATCCTCCTTCTTCGTCTTCTTCTTCTGCTTATTATTATTATTATTATTATTATTATTATTATTATTATTATTCCCCTCGTGCTTCTTCCTTTCCTCCTCCTCCTCCTACTTATTTCCACTTGCTCTTTCTACCTCCCCCTTCGTCTTCTTTCTCCTTACCTTCCATTATTTCTGATCTTATACCTCTGCCTTCAAATTCAAACTTAATTATCTCTCAACTTATGTTTGACATAGAGGTATACTCTTGTCGGTTTTGAAGTCTCAGCTGCCGGCGTCCAACGTACATACCTGTCAGTCCTTTAAAATGGCTGGCCGTTGTATGATACCCTTAGGCTCGGCCCGGCAGCGGTGTCCCCGGACGTGGGCGTCACCGTTTGTCGGGGAACCTCTTGACCTGTGATCGATACTCTCTGGTCAAGTTTAGGTCCGACTTAACTGATCCACTGTCCATTGGTCAGATCGCGAGAAGTCAATTCAAGATACTTTAAGTCTACGGCAGGTTAATCAAATGGAAAGCGTATCGCTTTTAACTAACTTTCAGCTCATCGCTTGCGCCATTCAACGGGGTCCGAGGTTGGTCAAGGTTACGCCAGCGGCCAGCCCCACGGGCCTCCTCTGGCACTGTTTAGAAGAAACTTTTCTATCATATACAGGGCGCCTGTCGAAGAATATCAATAACACACTACTCTTACGTAAGAAGAGAAGAACTGGACTTTTGAACATGACCTCAGTGATCAAATTCACGTCAATAGTTTAATATCCTTATTACTTATACTTATCAGTGAGAAGAAAACTTTTGTTAAACTTACATTAAACTCAATAGAAAAGTTATGTATATATATTAGTGATGGGACGATTCCATATTTTCTCGATTTCGATACAATTACCGATTCCGATTATTTTAAAATCTCTAATCTGCAAACAAGTTGTTGTAGGGATTTGTTTTTGTTTTTGCTTTTTAAGTTTCAGATTATTAGTCAGAAGAAGACAGTTGCTAAACTTACATTAAACTGAATAGAAAAGATAACTATATATACAGGTGGTCTATTTAAAAGTAGCCCGATCTCTCTTATCTTTCTCTTACGGACCAACTGACACCACAAGACAAAATGCGATTCTTTTTCCAACAAGGTGGTGCTACATGCCACATGTCTCACAGATTACTGACGCGAGTTAATGACATGTTTACGGAAGAGAGAACAATAAGCAAAACGTTATGGCCACCACGTTCCCTGGACTTATCATTATGTGAGTTTTATCTTTGGGGGACAAAAAGTTTATGCAAATAATTCTCTGAATCTAGACCAACTAAAGGAGAACATCAACAACGCTATCAAGGAGCTCACCAGAGATGATTGTAAGGCAGTATCTGCAAACGTTATTAAACGTTCCCAGAAATGCATAGATATCAACGGGGAGAACTACATGTAATTTAAACAATGAAAGAATGTTCCTTCTCTCTACTACATTTCAAGTGGGCCGCCCTGTATACAATCATCCACATGCAGCATTGTTTCATTCTATCACAGCTCATCAGTGCAGCTAGACCAGCAATTACTTCAAGCCAGGATTGAAACTCTGCCATCTAGGCTACAGTCAGTGCGTCTCACCGTTATCACCACTTATCAAGGCCAGGAAGCCACCCGGGGATAAGGGTTATTGTGTCTACAATAATCAATGGGATAACATCATAGTAATATTTGGTATTGGAGATTTGATAAAGTGTCTTACTTAAGGGGGCGATTAATCAGGAATTTGTTTATGTTGGACTTGAAGACATCCAAGTTGTAGTCAAGTGGGAAACAGGCAAACGGAAGAGAATTCCACAGGCGTGCACTTCTCAGAAAGAAGCTTTGTTCATGGAATCTACGTTTTGATTTAGGCACAGATAAAGAGTGGGGGAAATTACTGACAGTGGTTTTAGCTAGACGGGTGTTTATCGTGAAAGATTGGCGAGGAAGGACCAGACACTGGAGCTCGGACGAGCACTTTCATGGAAATAACGATAAAACAAAGACAGACTTGCAACGTCTCTTCTGTGGGAGAGAGGTTGCAGGGAAGAGAAAAGGGCATTCCCCACTAAGCCACGAAGTCTATTTTGTACTTTGTCAACGCAGGATAGGCTGTTTTTAGAAGCTCCAGCCCAGATGTGGCAGCAGTACTCCATCTTTGGACGTACTTGACTTTTATACAGATAGAGAATTGCATCAGTAGTGAGATATCTTCTGGAGCGGTAGAAGGATCCCACCATTTTCCCAGCGGCCCGGGCAACAGACTTGATATACGTGTTCCATTTCAGATCAGGAGTAAAGGTCAAACCCAGGAGCTTTTCAAAACATGAAGCCTCGCCAAGACGAGGACCATCCATTTCAATTGATGCTAGATGAGGAACAGAGCGTTGATGAGGTAAAGATAGAAACTTGGTTTTAGATGCAGTAAAAGTGACCAGCCACCTCTTCTCCTACTGTACCACGCGCTCAAGATCAGAGGAGCTTTATCATTTACGGCTTTTGGTGTGTTGCCATAGATGGTCGTGTCGTCAGCATAGATGTCAACGAATGATTTAAGTATATGTTTTGGGAGATCATTGATGTAGATCAGGAAGAGAGTTGGGCCCAGGATGGACCCCTGGGGGACTCCAGCATTAATACTTTGGGCCTCTGATTGCTGCCGATCAACCACTACTCTTATCAGAGAGAAATGATTTAATGATTGAGAAAACATTTCCAGTTATACCGTAGCTGGAAATCTTGTGAAGTAGGTCCTTATGCCACACCTTTGATATGCCAAGAGCAATTGCCCTAGAAAGGAAGCCTTTGTTGAGAGATTCACTAATCCTATGGGATATAACTGTTAGCACATCAGCTGTAGATCTAGCAGAACGGAAACCATATTGCATGTCACTAAGGGGGTTATTTCTGCTGAAGTAGTTGACTACTACTTTATTTAATATGGATTCCAGTAACTTACTCATGACACACAAGAGACTTATTGGTCTGTACTGAGAGGGAGATGACTTACCACCTGAGTTCTTAAATACAGGGAGTACTGAAAAGGTTTTACAGGGTGTTGGAAAGCACTTCTCCTTAAGGCAACGCTTAAACAGTTTTGTAAGTATGGGAGCAAGTTCTGGTCGAAGGATTTTCAACACGATAATCGGAATGCCGTCCGAGCCAGTTACTTTACTGGAATCAAGGTTGTTTATTAGCTTGGAGACCTCATGCACAGATATTTGCATGTTGGATAGTGTGCTGTCTGTTGTAGGAGGAAATACGGGGAGTTGATGACCTCCGTCGCAGAGGGTAGAGTAAGATGCAAAGTTCTTGGCAAATAGTTTGGTCTTGTCTGATGCTGATGAGATGACCTCAGGTCCATTGACGATGGTTGGGATAGAACGCACGCTTCTGTTCAGGATCCTGTTTGCTATTTTCCAAAACTGGTGGGAACCAAGCCGCTTCTCAGCTACTTTGGATTTGACGGACTGAGCATATAGCTCTCTTGTATGTTTTATTTTAACAGTGGTTGCTGGCAGTCCTGAAAGCAGCTTTAGTCTCAGTACATCTATTACGTTGGCAGCTATGGAAAAAGTGATTTCTGTGCGCAATGGAAGCAGCATATTCTGGGGAGAACCATGGCTGGCTGTTAGGTTTTTGTTGGAATTTTTTGGATGGTATGAATTGGTCTATGCCTACAATTAACCATTCGGTCAGGTCTGATACTATAGAGGACACATCCTTTTTAAACATGGAATGCAGAGGTAGATCAGATATGAATGTACAGAAGCTATCCCAGTCAGTCATAGAGTATCGATATACAGTACGGTGAAGAGGTACATCTGAAGACTTATTTTATTTCATTTTTATCTTAACTGTTACAACAGAGTGGTGGGAGGATCCTAGGGGAGATAGAACGGAACATGAACATATATATCCAACAACATTCCTACCACTTTCTCGGGATCAGCGGAATTTAGAATCAGCAACTATGATAACACACTCTCACGAAATTGTCTGTCTCTGTGTGTATCTGTGTGTACATTTCCCTACTAAACTACTCTGTGAATTTTCAGTCTACAGACTCTAGATTTGACATAAAGTGTATTGAGATATGGGAAATTTGGCTGTCAATGGGGCAAAGTTCAAAGATTTGACCTTTGAAAACTCTACCAAACTACTCCGCCAATTTTGCGTCTAAACACTTGAAATTTTAGATGTAGGTTACTTGGACATGGATCAAACTTTTTAACTTGACAATAAATGTTATGTTCAGTGAGAGGAGAATATTTATGGGTACCACTAAATACTTCCCATTAATACTTCCCATTGTCTTTACAGTTTAATTCAACAAAATGTCAGTATATGCAAGGATCACTTTGATTCTACAGTGGCTTCTGTTGTGAACATTCAAAGTAATAAAACAAGTATTAATCCAACTTTGACTGAGAACCCAAAAACATATGTAGTTAGTTTAAATTTGAAAGTAATTTTGAAAGCTTTAAACGATTGATTAAAAAGTAATTTCTGCCTTGAATTAAGATTTAAAAGCAAAAGTCAACTAATATCAATTTATTTGTTTTTCAAATTAAATAAAGAAAAAAAATTTTATATTTAAAATTCCAATCTGCGGTCTCTACCAAATTACTCAGCCAATTTTTGGTCTAAACATTTGAAATTTTACATAACGTGTATTCAGACATAGGACAAGCTTTTTAATCGGTTTCTGGCTGAGAATTTGGCTGTCAAGGGGGTCAAAGATCAAAAGCTTTTACCTTTACGGTCTCTAGCAAACTATTAAGCCAATTTGGGGTGTAGACATTTGAAATTTTTCATAAAAGGTTTTCAGACATGCAGCAAGCTTTTTCATAAGTTTTGGGACGAAAATTTGGCTGCCAAGAGGTAAAAGTTGAAAGAGTTGAATTTTGCAAACTCTACCAAGCACATCCGCCAATTTGAGGTCTTAACACTTGAAATTTTAGATGTAGGTTACCTGGACATAAATCAAACTTTTTAATATATATATGTGTGTGTGTGTGTGTGTGTGTGTGTGTGTGTGTGTGTGTGTGTGTGTGTGTGTGTGTGTGTGTGTACATAAAGTTATGAACAGTACATAAAGCCCGAGCAAAGCCGGACTGAACTGCAGATTATATATATATATATATATATATATATATATATATATATATATATATATATATATATATATATATACTAGCAAATGTACCCATCGTTGACTGGGTTCGAAAACAGCCTACAGAAAATGGACTCTGATTTATGAAAGTATGATAGGTTATGAAAAGGAAGGGTTGTAAAGAGATAGCTTCGAATTCGGGGGTATCAAAGCCAAAGCAAAATATGATGAAAGTAAAAATAAAATAGATAAACCCAATAATTTATTATACCATACCTGTTCACACTGAAACACTTATCACAATATTCTGTGGATCTATATAAACAAACCTTGTTAAACTTTGTGACATATTTCCATTTTATGGAGGTCAGGCGCGAACGAACCCCCATGATTTTATTATACCATATTTCTTCAAACTGAAACATAATTATCAAAGTATACTTACGCAGATAGATATGAAAAGTCTTTATTAAAGTTTGTGCCCATTTCTATTCTATGGAGGCCCGGCGCGAACACAGACCCCACAATTTTATTATACCATCCCTATTTAAGTTAAAACATACTTATCAAAGTATTCTTATGTACATCTATATCAAAAACACTTGTAAACGTTTTCTTTTAAATTTTAAATTTTTTATTTCTATACTTTGTGGACCAGGCGCGAACACAGACCCCACAATTTTAATGAACCACCGTTCTGCAGGATCAAACATACCCATTCCTGTGTCTCGATACATCTTCTATCATTATATTTAATCAGTTTTTTTTCAAATAGTCAACCATATAGGAGCCTATTCGTGACCAGACACACACACACACACACACACATTCAGCTTTATATTATAGATATGCACTCACAGAGTTAGCGAATGCAGTCAGAATTATATTTAAGGTTTTCACTTGTCATTTGTTCATTCCAACCTCCACCATTGTAAAACATTGCTATAATGTTTTCTAATCCAGAACATTGTGTAAAGATATTCTGACTCTTATTCATTTATTGAGAGTTTTATTGTTACAGCCTTGAAAACAAAACGAAATTCGTATTTAAAGTTTTCATCTGCTGATGGTACAAAACAGCATTCCTAATAATTCCGCCAAACACGAATACATCATGATTATGTAATGATGTTTGTCAAAACATAGACAATCAGAGGTGAATCTTCCGAAGTGCAAAACGTAAAAAAGAATGATTAGCCTTGTGTTTATTTTATTTATTATCATCAGAAGTGTGTGAATAGAACAAGGGTTGGGGTTAGAATAGAACGAGGGTTATCAGGTTACGATTGATGTGATTAGAGCTGAGGAAAATGAAACACAAAAATAAGTATTTTGTTATTGTCCCCGAGGTGAGGGTGCGTTTAAACGAAGGGAAGGTATACAACATAGGGAAATGAATGAAGTGACACGCAAAACAGGGGGAAGGAGAAAGGGGCAAGGTTGAAATGTCAGTGAGGTTAGGAATGGTGAGAGGTGAGAATAAAGAACGCGTTGCAGAATTCGTCACGTAGAGAAGCGAGACTTGAGAAAGTTAAATACTCGGAAATAGATCGAAGCACACCATGCGAAAAGAGAACGATTTTTTTTTTTTGATTTTTTTTTTTTTTTTTGTCAGGGGTCATTTTTTTATTTTCTGTATTTTATTATCACGTTTTCGTTTTTTTTTATTATTATTATTTTATTATTTTTATTATTTATTTACTTTTGCTATTTTAATTTCTAACACAGGGAGTTGAGAAAAGGGGGTTGATTGATGGCACCATCGGGATCACATCGCCAACAATTTTAAAGGGCAATTTCCTTATACGTTGAAATCTCTCTTATATAAATATATATATGTGTGTGTGTGTGTGTGTGTGCGCGCGCGTGTATATATATATATATATATATATATATATATATATATATATATATATATATATATATATATATATATATATATATACTAGGCACCGCCAAAACTGGGGGGGGCAGGTCAGTACTTTTTGACGGACCGTCTTTTTAAAAATCTACCAAAAATCAGGTAATTATCCGATCAATACGAAATTTTCAGCGATTGTTAGGAGAAGAATGAACTTTATAACAGTGTACTTATTTTTCATAAACGATATTTATATATATATATATTTTTTTGCTTACAAAACCCCCCCTTGTTTTGAAGTGGGAACAAATATGCTTAAAATAATCATCTGAAACTGAACAAAACATATTGTGTTGTTGTAACGGACAGAATTATAGATTAAAAAAAAAAAAAAAAAAAAAAATTGTTTGCATACCTTATTTTGACGTCTGAATATCAGAACTTCGATTGTGTTTAATTATCCCGCTTTTGAGTTTTGAAGTGTGAAATTCGGTGAATATGTTAAGTAAAATAATTAATTTAAGTTAAGCAAAACAAAAAAAAATTTTTTTAATATTTATACGAAAAAAGCCATTTTAAAATTTTTGATAAATAAATTAACAATTTTTTTTTAGCGAGCCGAATAATGCATGACCATTATTAAACAGGGCATGCTTTGAATAATCGATACAAAAAAAAACATTCGATAAATATTGTGCCCTTTGTGTTAAAAATAGCATCATTTTTTCGATCCCGTTTGAAAACGTTTGCCGCCTTTCGACTACGGTGGACCAAACGCGCTGAAATAATCTTTTTTTATTCTGCTTTAAATTGACCCCCCCCCCATTTTGGGGAGCCTAGCCCCCACACACATACACATTAAAAACCAAACTCATACAAATGGTCACCCATCTGGTACTGGCCAGCCTCAGCTTAATAATACATTGAAATTTTCGTCACTGAAAAATAAGTTTTTTTGGCCTGTTTGGTCTTCCATAGTTTTCTTATTATCAAAACGAAAACGTAAACAGAGTCGATCTGAACTCTACGTAGATGCGAAATATCTGGTTACCTATATGAATAAGTGGAATTATTTGAAATTCCGGTACTTATATTATAATATTTTTGCATATTCTCTTAGAAAATCATCCTAAATCTTAGTTAGACAATAAATAAATAAATTAATTATTTCAAAAACCCTTTTTTTTAAATATTTAAATACGTTTTTTGTGCAAGACAAAAAATGTCAATTGTTAACTTTTTGGGAAAATTTAACATTTAAAATTGAATTAAAAATAGTAGAAAAAGTTTTACATTATTCTGTTTTCTATATGATAAAATTCAGGGTTTTATCTTTCTGGAAAAAAAAACGTTACTCAGAAATAATGGATTTTAATA
>NC_136482.1:179592301-179674801 GCF_053919585.1 Euprymna scolopes
TTTCCTTTATATTTTTACGACTTATTTTATTTATGTATAGAGAAACTTGCTCACCTCTTTGAAAACATTATGTAAGTTTAATTTGAAAATTTAGAAAATCGCATAACGTTAAATAATTTTTATCAAATAATTTAAATTACTTTTACGGGGCATTTGTTGCTAATTCAACTTAATATTTTTTCTCTTCGTTTTGTTGGTGGTATTAGGCCGCGGGATCGGTCCTTTGTGGAAAGATAAACAGTACACAAAAGATCGACCCCTCAGGTTTATACCACCAACAAAATGAAGAGAAAAATACATATTAACTCTTTTTCCCTATGAATAAGTTGTATTAACAACGAAAGTTTCATGAAATAAAACAACGTGATTTTAATTATTTGATAAAAAAGAATACATTTTTTTTTTTTACAAAATTTTCAAATTCAACTCACAAAATAATGTTTTCGGATATGTGACCAAGTTTATCTATTTTAAATTCCCCTTAACATCGTGACACACATCGATTTCAAACTATACAACAACCGTCAACAACAACAGCAGACGTGTACCTTTTCTTTCTCCACAAGCGGCCGACAAAAAAGTATTTTCTATGAATGAGTTATTTTAACAACGAAAGTTACAGAAAAAATAACTTTAATCATTTAATAACAAAAATATATTTAACATTATTTGTTTTTCAATTTTTTTGCAAATTATATTTAGGTATGCCATCATTTAGGTACCATATTAAAGATATGAATAGTTTGATGTTTTGTCTTTTTTTTTGTTTCTTTTTTACTAAGGAGTCACCACTTATCAAGGCCTGGAGGCCATTCGAGGATACAAACGAATGAGTGCACGGTAATCAATGGGAAAATATCGTAGTAATCGTTAGTAGTGGAAAGTTAGTATATTGAATTACTTAAGGGGACGGCACATCAAGAACTTGTTTACGTTGGACTTGAAGACAACCATATTGCAGTCAGTTGGAAAGTGGGAAAATGGAACAGAGTTCCACAGGCGTGTAGTTCTAAGAAAGAAGCTTTGTTCATGGAATCTACATTTAGGTTTAGGCATAGATAAAAAGTGGGGGAAATTATTGATAGTGGTTTCAGCTAGACGAGTGTTTTCATGAAAGTCAGGCAAGGGTGGGGGCATAGATTGGAGCTCAGACAAGCACTTGCCATAAAAATAGCGATAAAGCAGAGACACGCTCACAGCGTCTCTTCTGTGAGAAAGAGGTTGCGGGAAAAAGAAAAAGGCATCCCCCATTAGGCTACGAAGTCTATTTTGAACTCTGTCAAGGCAGGATAAGCTGCTTTTAGTAGCTCCTGCCCAGATCTGGCAACAGTACGCAATTCTTGGACTAGTTGGCTCTTATACAGGTAGAGAATTACATCAGCAGTGAGATATCTACTGGAGCGGTAGAACGAGCCCATCATTTTTCCAGCAGCCTTGGCAACGGATTTGATGCACGTGTTCAATCTCAGATCAGGAATAAAGGTCACCTAGAAGCTTGTACAAAACATGGAGCCTCCCTAAGACGAGAGCCGTTCATTTCAATTGATGGCAGATGAGGATCAGCGTGTTGGTGATGGAAAGACAGAAACTTAGTTTTAGCTGCATTAAAATTAACCAGCCACCCCTTTCCCCATTGCACCACGTGATCAAGATCAGAGGAGAGAGACTCAGAGAGAACTTGGTCGTTTACGGCCTTTAAAGTGTTGCGACAGGTGGTAGTGTAAAATAATTAGATGAATTTTACTGAAAATTAAATATAAAATTTATATGTAGAGAAGATATAATTATTACTATAATATTTTTGAATACCTACAGACAGTAGTATTTCATACTTTCCGGAATCATCAGTGCAGGGAGTTACGATTACAGCCGGTCAAGAGATTCGAACCCGGTAACGAAGCTATCTCTGGCTCCATTAGCAAGAAACAAACCACACGGCCAATGTTAACCGCTAGAAATTAAGTTGAAATTTAAGCAATTATCATTAAATGATCATAACATCATTGTCTGCGCACGCGAGCTTAAGTGACCGATGTACATTTCAACTTTAAATATTCAACAATAAGAACCGAGTTCTTAAAGGGTCTGACATGATTATATATATATATATATATACTAGCTGCCTTAAATAAGTTTCCAGGCTTCTTTTTTTTTTTTTTGTATAGGCATTTAAAATTGTAGACTCCTAAAAATTCAATATGTTATTCCTATACATCTTATGAGATGACTGACTAATTTTTATGATTTCAGGTTCAAATGAACAGTTACAGCTAAAATTGGAATACACCCTATTACGCCTGATTTTCACGGCTGATGAATTTCAAGAATGCAATCTGGACGTGAGGATACTTTAGAAGAAGGATATGCAATAAACTTCTGTTTAAAACTTTGGAACTGTTGCAGACACGTATGGAATGCTTCAGACTGCTTTTGGACCATCCTGCTTGAACCAAGCATCAGTTTTTGAGTGGCATAAGAGATTCAAGAAAGGCAGGGAGTCTGTGAGAGATGATGAGAGGTGTTGGAGGAGAAAGGAAGTCAGAACATCAGATTTTATTGGCCAAATAAAGAATTTCATTGGTTTAGGACCGTCGTGTCCATAGAGACAATAAGTGCACCGTTTGATGTCAGTGTGGGAACTGTGCACACAATTATTCGCGAGGAACTGAAGATGCGGAAGATTTGCACGAATGTACCAGTCCACAGCTTCATCTTTGTCATAGACCATTTAACCAAGATGGGCATAAGACAATATCTCATCCTCCCTACAGTCCATACCTTGCTCCCTGTGACTTTTAGTTATTCCCTAAGCTCAAGGAAAACCTTAGACGCTGTTGTTATGAGACAATTGAGGAGATGAAAGAGGCTGTGACGAGGGTCATTGACACGCTCACACAAGAAAACTTCCATGGGGTCTTCCAGAAGTTGTTGGAACGGTACAATAAGTACAATGCGGCCGGAGGAGATTACCTACGAAAAAGTCTGGAAACTTATTGAAGGCACCTCATAACAGAGTCTTATTTACTTCTTTTATTGGTACATTACTGTAAACACCCCTCTGTAAACTTGTTAGCATATATTCGCTAAACGTTTCAAGCAGTTAGCATTTGATATTAAAAGTTTTAAATGCTCTGGACAATTTCGTTTGCGCCATCTGGACACTGTGGTTGTCTGCCATCGGTTTCTTTGGAAATAATTAATGTTTATGGTACTTCTTGGCTTTGGACACACGTGAAAAATATAGATAAAGATCTTTAGAAGTTTTCTATTTATAAAGGAAATTTTATCTACGTTTAAACTTAGACCCTCTTCCCTCAAAGAAGAATAAGATTTCGGCATTTGTTACTGTAATTAAAAGAACGAAAAAAAGATGAAATAAAAAATTGCAACAAATAAATGTTACCAAAATCAATAAATATTATCAAAAGCAATAAATGTTACCAAAACCAATAAATGTAAACAAAATCAATAAATGTTACCAAAATCAATAAATGTTACCAAAAACAATAAATGTTACCAAAATCAATAAATGTTACCAAAAGCAATAAATGTTACAAAAAAAATAAATGTTACCAGAAGCAATAAATGTTACCAAAAGCAATAAATGTTACCAAAAACAATAAATGTTACCAAAATCAATAAATGTTACCAAAAGCAATAAATGTTACCGAAAACAATAAATGTTACCAAAATCAATAAATGTTACCAAAATCAAAAAATGTTACCAAAAACAATAAATGTTACCAAAACCAA
This sequence comes from Euprymna scolopes, assembly GCF_053919585.1. Classification (NCBI taxonomy): domain Eukaryota; kingdom Metazoa; phylum Mollusca; class Cephalopoda; order Sepiida; family Sepiolidae; genus Euprymna; species Euprymna scolopes. The sequence goes on from NC_136482.1 coordinate 179,596,055, forward strand.
TAAATGTTACCAAAATCAATAAATGTTACCAAAAACAATAAATATTACCAAAAGCAATAAATGTTACCAAAAGCAATAAATGTTACCAAAAACAATAAATGTTTCCAAAATCAATAAATGTTACCAAAAGCAATAAATGTTACCAAAATCAATAAATGTTACCAAAAGCAATAAATGTTCCCAAAAACAATAAATATTACCAAAAGCAATAAATGTTACCAAAAACAATAAATGTTACCAGAAACAATAAATGTTACCAGAAACAATAAATGTTACCAAAATCAATAAATGTTACCAAAAGGAATAAATGTTACCAAAAGCAAGAATCTTCTACTTAGCTGTTTATTTGTGTTTAAACTTATTTTAAAGCATTTTTTAGTTCAAAACAAACATAGTGTTCACTCTATTAGTGTTAGAATAAAAAATTGCTGTCCATAAGCCCTTCACATGGGCGCTTGAAAATCGCTCAAAATAGGAAATTAAACAAACGCTGGTAGAAACACATCAACTAAATATCAACAATTGAGCGAAAATGTTATGTTGTACCAATATTTTCTTTCGACTTTTGAGCGATTAGACAAGATAAAAACGTTAGAATGGGTTCAAACTGTATTGAATCAACTGTTAATACATATTTCCACTTTTGATTTTGTTTTCAGCCGGTAAAATATCTGCTAAGGAGTCAAAATTTAAAAAAAAAACATCTACTTTGGCCTAGCATGAGTCGACTATACCCGTTTTTTTTTTGTTTTTTTTTCTTTTGCGTATGCTATAATTAAAAGTTATAGGTTATTTTTTGCAGTTTTTGTATACGCATGGATTCAGGTCATGTGCTAACGTATAAGGCTGGAGCGCTACCCTTTTCAGTTTCGATTCTAGCTGATGGAACATAAGTCATTTTTTTTAACTTTTGAAATCATTACTATATATTAGGTACAATATAATAACCTATAGAGAATTGGTTCTATAATATTAAATACGAAATCTGCATGAATTAAAGTATATTTAAGTGTATTTTACGACCGGGCAACGCCGGGCGAACTGCTAGTAAATAAAATAAAATGATTCAAACACCATTTTATATGTTGATGTATCGGTTCTCGTGAGATAACAGGAGTTAAGCGACTTTGGGCATATCTAATACTGTGACAGATAAAGATTTGGGAAAAGCAAGATATGTATGCTCTGGGAATCTAGGACAGATGGAGCTACACAGCGTGTGGAATGTAAGTGTCGTTCTCAAACAAATGTGAATTTAGAAACGAAGTTATGTTTGTTGCTTATGGATGTTCGGCACGAACCAAGACCTTGCAATATTACCCCCTCCCTCCAATTATTGAATGTCTCATAAATTTTCGTTTAATCTTGGTATAGAGATTCGTTTTTTATTTTATCCTCGGACTAAGACACAGACAGGAAATCACAAATGTAATATATAATTGGATCATCGAAAATAATTAAATTATGAAAATCCTACTTTTATAAAGTGTGATTTTCATAAGCAAATACTTCTAGTAGAAATAGTTACACAAACTTAATGGTGCTGTGTTTGGGTTGGAGATTGGAACGAGCGATAAGCATGGATAATTTCTGAGTTAATAATGTCTTATTTGTATTAGTTTACATCATGACGTAGGTAGGTACGTAGGTAGTGGCAAAAGTATTACAATACAGATTGTGATCTTTGTTTTAATGTTTGTCACTACCAACATGGCGGATGGAATGACCTGTAAGTTGGATCTGCTTCGCTGTCGCCAGTTTGAATTCTCACGAATTTTTCGTCTGCAAAATGAATCGAGATAGATGAAACTTTGTTATCTTCGCCGCCCCCTCTCTCTCTCTCTCTCTCTCTCTCTCTCTCTCTCTCTCTCTCTCTGTTCTATGCGAGGTACGAAGAGAAAAAGGGGAGGGGGTTAGAGAACGCAGATAAAGGGCCGAATGAACTGCAGGATTTCAGAGCGGAGAAATCGAAGACGTTTCAGCGGTATGTTTCCGTCTGTGGCGAGCGCAAAACGAGAGCGGACAGTTACCCGGTTATGGATATCTGATATGATCTAAGCAATGATAATAATATACAATTTTACCTGGGGGACACAAGACAATTACAGTCATGATCTACGGAGGGGGGGTCAGATACAGTTAAAATTAAGTGATAGCTCTTCATTCGTTTGTATCAGTCAACCATCCTCCGTTCCTGTACTTTATCAACTCGCTCTTTTTGTCTTCTCATCTTTCGCTCTCTCTCTCTCTCTCTCTCTCGTTCTCTCTCTCTCTCTCTCTCTCTCTCTATATATATATATATATATATATATATATATATATATATATATATATATATATATATAATTCCACGGCCAAACAACGTCGCAGCCCACAAGAGCCAGGACAGTCAACGAACCAGAAGTCCAAGACTTGAGTTTCGCCCTCATTTAGGCTCATCAGTTAGATAATCCGAACTCAGGATTCAAAACCCGAGCCTCTTGCATGCAAGGCAAGCACTCTACAAACTGCGCAAACAAGAAATTCAATTAACCAACACCGATCAAGCAAACCGCGACGAAATCCGGCTGTGAAGTGGACCTACTTCGTCTCGACGAGGGACATGGTCATCCAACCAGCTAACATATATATATATATATATATATATATATATATATATATATATATATATATACTAGCAGCCGCCCGTCGTTGCCCGGTCGTAAAATATGCACAAAGATTATATTTTAATTCATACTAAAACTGAGACATATGCATGCAAGTATTCTGTTTTTTTCTAAAGAGTTCATTTTTGTAAATAAAAAAAAAATACTCGAGCTAAGATCGAAATCAAAACCTAAAGAAAGTGGGTCAAGTATGATAACCATTAGGCCAGCTTGAAACAATCTTTAAAAAGTGTTTTCTGTCACGTGAATGATTCACGCATGCTCATCCGTAAAACAGTTGACAGATAAAAATCCGATGACCCCAAACGTATCAATTTTTTCAATTATAACATCTTAGCAGCCTTTTTCTGGATGAAAACGGATTAAAATTTTCCACATTTCTGAATACCCTATATAATAATCCCAAGTTTGTAGATCAAAAATTTGTTGAGTATATAGTTTAAGAATTGTCCTCATACACACATATTCTCATTTTATATATATAATTGCATACCGATATATATATATATATATATATATATATATATATATATATATATATATATATATAATTGTTTTCGGTATGCAATTTTACTAATTATCATAATAATTGTGTAAAAGTGCATATAGTTTCAACTGAGATAGCTCGATATTGCAGTATTATATATAGCATTGAAATACTGCATTATATGTGTGTGTGCGCGCGTGTGTGTGTGTGTGTGCGTGTGTGTGAAAGAAAAGTAAATGGATGAATAAATGCATGTTAATACGAAAGACCTATTCGAAGAAAAACTTTAAAATTGGTTTCATTAATATGCGCTGATGAGTTTACCAAGTTGTGCAAAGTTGTAATTTATAAACTGTTATAGACATGTATGCCAAGATTTAGTCGAAACAATTGTACGCAAATTATCTATATAAAAGTGAAATTGTCTCTGTGTGTGTGTGAATACATTCCCTATCAAACTACTCTGTCAATTTTCATTCTACAGACTCAAAATTTGGCATAAGGGGTATTGAGATTTGGGAATATCTATTTATTCGGTATCTAGACAGAAATTTGGCTGTCTAGGGGTCCGAGTTCAACTATTTAACCTTTGAGAACTCTACAAAACTCCTCCGCCAATTTTGGATTTAAACAATTGAAATTTTAGAAGTAGTTTACTTGGACATGGATCTTACTTTTTAACTTGGCGTCAAAGTTAAAAGTTAAAAAAAATTTACCTTTATGGTCTCTACCAAATTACTCAGCCAATTTTGGGGTCTAAACATTTGAAAGTTTACATAAAAGGTATGCAGTCATGCAGCAAGCTTTTTAATCAGTTTTTGGGCGAAAATTTGGCAGACAAGAAGTCAGAGTTGAAAGAGTTGAACTTTGCCAATTTTGCGTCTAAACATTTCAAATTTTAGATGTAGGTTACTTTGACATGAGTCAAACATTTAATTTGATTGGAGCAAAAAATAATCAATGTTAAGGGGTCAAAATTGGGGTCAAAGTTAAAAAGATTTTACCTTTGGCGTCTGTACCAACTTTTCTCTATGGTAGTTAAGAAAGTCTATTATATAGAAAGGGGTTACCGGACATATGCACACTTTTTAATATATACATATGCACACTTTTTAGTATATACATATGCACATAAAGTTATGATCAGCACATAGGGCCCGATCAAAGCCGGGCTGAATTGCTAGTATATATATATATATATATATATATACTAGCAGTTCAGCCCGGCTTCACTCACGCCCTATGTATTGTTCATAACTTGCCCTACGTGTGAATACAATTTATGTAAGATTTCAAATGCTTACACCAAAATTTGTCTGAGTAATTTTTCATAGAGACCGCAGAGGTCAATTTTTTTTTAAGTTTGCCCCAATTTTGACCCCTTAACATTTATTATTTTGGTCTCAAATCAAAATACAAAGTTTTACCCATGTCCAAGTTAACTACATCTAAAATTAAAAATTAAAAAGCTTGCCCTATCTCTGAATACTCTTTATGTAACATTTCAAATTTTTAGACCAGAAATTGGTTTAGTAAATTGATAGACACCGCAGGGGTCAATTTTTTTTAACTTTGACCCCAATTTTAACCTCTTAACATTTACTTTTTTGAGCTTAAATAAAATTATAAAGTTTGATTCATGTCTACTTAACTTACGTTTAACATTTCAAGTTTTTAGACACAAAATTGGCGGAGGAGTTTGATAGCGTTTTCAAAAGTTAAATCGTTTAACTTTGACCCCTTGACAGCCAAATTTCTGGTCGAAAACCGATTAAAAAGATATTCCCAAATCTCAACAAATTAAAATGTTTGATCTATGTCAAGTAACCTACTTCGAAAATTTCAAGTGTTTTACCCAAAATTGACGGAGGAGTTTGGTAGAGTTTTAAAAAGTCAACTCTGTAAACTTTGATCTCTTGTTGCCAAATTTTCGACCAAAAAATGATTACAAAGTTGCTGCAGAATGAATACCCTTTTTGCAAAATTTCAAATATTTAGACCCAAAATTAGATTAATAGTTTGCTCGGTACCGCTATGGTAAAATCTTTTGAACTTTGATCCCAAAATTTTCAGCCAAAAACCGATGAAAATCAAATTATAAAGTTAGTAACCTACATCTAAAATTTCAAGTGTTTAGACCCAAAATTGGCGGAGAAATTTTGGCCGAGTTCTCAAAGGTTAAATCGTTGAACTTTAACACCTTAACAGCCAAATTTCTGTCCGAAAACAAATTAAAAAGATATTCCCAAATCTCAACACCCTTATGTCAAATCTCGAGTCTGTAGACTGAAAATTGACAGAGTAGTTTGGCAGGGAAGTGTACACAGACAAAAAGACAAGCGCACACAACCTCAGAGACATTTTCACTTTTATAGATAAATATTTTATATTAGTATAGATATAGATATTCAAAGTGCGTTTTCGAATGTGTGCATCGCGTTCGCATGCCACCCGAGTTATTTGCTCGATAGATATGCACATGCACATACACATACAAACGTGTATATATATATATATATATATATATATATATATATATATATATATATATACTAGCAATTCAGCCCGGCGTTGCCCGGGTATTTGGAGGTGTGTGTTGGCCAAAAAAAAATTGGTAGTAGGAAGGCAGGCTCGAACCCGTACCGCAGAGGAGGAAAAGAACGAGAAAAAAAAACTCACGTCTTTGCTGTTACGACTACCACCAAACCGGAAGTGACATAGGTTTAAATTAAGGCTAGACAATCGAAAAAAAGAGGGGTGACTTTCAAAAATATCGGTTAAAAAACCCACTCCGTCCCCGTAGAAAAGTGCCCAACTGAGGGTGAAGAAATTAATGTTTTAGCCAATTTTTCTGTATTTGTCGTCTGAAGGATCAAGCGTCAAAACAATACTGATCTTGTGAAAACTCGTCGCCTCTGTCGAAAGTTTAAGCAGACATGCACACATACATGCATTTATATATTGGTAGCTCAAATTTTCGACCCAAACCGATTTAAAAGCTTGCCCTATCTCTGAATACCCTTTATGTAAAATTTCAAATGCTAGTATATATATATATATATATAATATATATATATATATATATATATATATATATATATATATATATATATATTAACTGAGATCTGTGATTGAAACATAATTGCATTTATAGTAGCAGTTTATTTTTTTAATATTTCTTACTTCTTACTCTCGCACCAGCTATTTATTAGGTTGATGCAAAAATACTGTTGTTTTCTGACGTTTAACTTCACACATGCATCCTCAAAAAGGAGTATCCATTCTCTATCTCCCTCTCGCTCATTATATCTCCATCTCGACCCCCTTCTCTCTCCCCCACTCTCTCTCTCTCTCTCTCTTTCTTTCACACGCACGTACAAACACACACACACACACACACATACGTGTACACTTACACATACTGCTCTGCTCTACTTTAAATATCATTCAAATCAGATATAAATTATTTTTTATATTGATGCTTAATAATCGTTACTAGTTGAATCCTCGATAAGAATCGTAGAATGTTCTCGTAGTGGGCATTCTATCAAATTCAACTTTCTCATGTGAAATAGGCTTGCTGTTATTTAGCGGACATACAGACTGACAAAAGTTTGGTATATTAGTATAGATATAGATATTCAAAGTGCGTTTTCGAATGTGTGCATCGCGTTCGCATGCCACCCGAGTTATTTGCTCGATGATCAGTAAGCGGAAGTAATCTCCATCAGAGTGTCGGGTCTAGGATAAAAGGAACGGATATAGACTGACCCAACAGGCTGGACGTCCTCCTCTGAGAGCTAGGACATCAAAGCGACTTTTGGTGTCAGCATGGGACTGTGTTGTCTGTCATACCACTGCACAGCGGTCGACTTCTTTCTCTCAGAGGACTCGTGTCAGCGGGGACCTCAAAGACAAAGAGAGACCGCGAGAGAAAGAAACCAGATTGAAAACGAGACTTCCCATGATTCTGTGGACATAGCTGAACACCCAGATTGGCAAAAAGAAATGTTGAAAACGACGAGATAAAGGAATTAAATAGTTTTGTGTTTTAAGTCTTTTAAGTAATTTTTAGACTTTTATTTAATGTTTCATGTGTTCACATAAGTACAGCGTTTCTCTCTCTCTCTCTCTCTCTCTCTCTCTCTCTCTCTCTCTCTTCATCTCTCTTCTTTATCTCTCTCTCTTTCTCTCTTTATCTGTCTCTCTATTAACATTTACTTCCCAAATAAATTGCTAAATCAATTTTAGAAGAAACATGCCCCATTTTGTGTACTGTCTTTCATGGTAAACCACTAGCTAAGAAATTGTTTAGATAAGTTTTTATGAGACAAAACAAGCTTGTCTATGAATAATATATATATATATATATATATATATAAAGCTGAACGTCTGTGTGTGTGTGTGTGTGTGTGTGTGTGTGTGTGTGTGTGTGTGTGTGTGTGTGTGTGTGTGTGTGTGTGTGTGTGTGTGTGTGTGGTCGCGAATAGGCTCCTAAATGGTTGACTATTTTAAAAAGCTGATTGCATATAATGATAGAAGATGCATCGAGAATCAGGAACGGGTATGTTTGATCTGCAGAACGGTGGTTCATAAAATTTGTGGGGCCTGCGTTCGCGCCTGGTCCCCAAAGTATGGAAATAAAAAATGAAAAAAAAGACGTTTACAAGGGTTTTTGATATAGATATACATGAGAATACTTTGATAAGTATGTTTTAACTTAAATAGGGATGGTATAATAAAATTGTGAGGTCTGTTTTCGCGCCTGTACTCCATGGAAATATGGTACAAACTTTAACAAAGACTTTTCATATCTATTTGCGTAAGTATACTTTGATAATTATGTTTCAGTTTGAAGAAATATGGTATAATAAAATTATTGGGTGTTCATTCGCGCCTGACTTTTATAGAATGTAAATATGTCACAAAGTTTAACAAGGTTTTTTAAAAGGGGTGAGGGTGCACAACAACACCTTAACTTTAATCTTAATTCACGTTAGCTTTTATTTATTTTTTTGAGTTGAATCATATTGTGTCGAATGAATTCACCTCATAAATTCCCGTTCTTATAAAAGTGAAAGCCAAAATAAAGTCGAAACTTTAGACAATTCTGGACACAAATTTTGCATGACTCTGTTTTTTTCCTTCTCCACTTGCACGTGGAAATCTTTCGAAAATAGATAAATAGATAAATAATAAAAAATAAGAACGTTACTTGTTATCGTGTCAAAAGAAGGAAAATGCTACTGTCTTTTTAAAAACATTTACATAACCTTTTTATTTTTATTTATATATCTAAGCTTTTTTGTCAGTGTACTAGAAGGAATTCAGTTGATTACAACCCTTTCTGCGTGTTCTTTACATTACAATAGTGAATCCGACGGCGCAATACTACACCGTTCAATACTGTAAAACTGAAACGAAGCTGTTCTGCTTGAAAATGGCACGATTTTCTTCTTATTCATATTTATATCGATTCTTTGCTTTAAAAAAAACTAAAGTAATTACGTGTTTACCTTTTTAATATCCCATTTTGCTGTTTCGGATTATTTTACTAAAGTAAATAAAGCTTTATCATTTTTCAAAGGTGTTTTTGTGTCTTTGTTTTTCGATATTTCGTCGATATTATTTAGTAAGAGTGTTTAGCAGAAAAGCCAACAAACGACTACCCGAAAAAATAAATATACAAAAACTAAATGTTACCATAGTCAATAAAAGTTAATTCATGATTTTCTTTTTGTTTTGAAATAGTTTTAGATCTTTACTTGAAATAATTTAAGCGAACCGAAATTAAAACGAAATTTGAGGCGATAACTACTTAAATGAATTTTAATATAAACTACACATGCCATAATTGAATATTCCTCAAGCACATATTAACGGAAAACATTAAAATATGTTTATAATATTCCTTACGTTTACGTAACTCTCTTAAATTGTTAACACAGAATGCTCAGGTGCCCCTCCTTCAAATTGAAAACGGGGCTCTCCATTTCAAAGTCGCTGCCATTTTGATTTTTTAAACCGGTTCGTGAATTAAAAAAATTTTTTTTTTTTACAAACTGCTTAAAAATACAAACCAATGAACTTTTCTACCATAAAAGTAACTTTTATTGACTATGGTAACATTTATTTCTTGTATATTTATATTATTATATATATAACATTTTCTCTTTGTAAGGAAACATCATTTTGTTGGTCACTCTTGGCTACGAATGGAAACAAAGTTGATATAAAAAATATATTTTCGCGAAAATTATCTTTACTTTCATCATGTTTTGCTTAGGGTAAAAATTTGGAGTATCAAAACCTATCTCTTACAACCCCCTCCTTTTCATAACCTATCATACTTTCATCAATCGAAGTCCATTTTCTGTAGGCTGTATGTTAACTCAGTCAACGACTGGTACTTCTGCTAGTGTGTATATATATATATATATATTTTTATATATATATATATATATATATATATATATATATATATTCAGAATGTGAGAGATTGTATATAATAAATTCCACAGCCAAACAACGTCGCAGCCCAAAAGAGCCATGACAGTCAAAGAACCGGAAGTTCAAGACTCGAGTTTCACCCTCATTTACAACCTCCTCCTTTTCATAACCTTTCATACTTTCATCAATCAGTCCATTTTCTGTAGGCTGTTTGTGAACCCAGTCAACGACGGGTATTTCGCTAGTATATATATATATATATATATATATATATATATATATATATATATATATATATATATATAGAGAGAGAGAGAGAGAGAGAGAGAGAGAGAGAGAGAGAGAGAGAGAGAGATGCAGCTGTGTATTTTTCCCGAGGAAAATAAATCTGTCTGTGACAAGTTGTCTAGTGAACTTCCACCATTAAACGAAACACAGCACAGAAATTGAGTGTCATGCATATATATATATGTGTGTGTGTGTGTGTGTGTGTGTGTGTGTGTGTGTGTGTGTGTGTGTCTATATTCCAATATGATGTTCATCTTACCGTTTATTTCCTTTATTATGTCAAAATGTCCAATTCTCGGCAGCACCTGTTTCGTAGCACAAAAACAATCATATAATTATTATGTTAATTTTTTTAATATTTCTGCCCTGACTAAATAGAAGAATAAGAACTCATTAACTTTAAAATAAAATAAAAAGAATGTGGGCATGATTACATAAATCCGAAAATATAGGAAGAGTAGTTTCAATTGTGTTTTATGATATTTACGCCATATTTGATTTTAATGCAAGGTCTTTCACGCTTCACCAACGTATTAATATAAGGTGGTCATATTGTTATAATTAACACTAAAAATATCTTACGTAATACTTTTTTAAATGTATTATATATAAATAGTTTATATTTATTGTTTTAGATGACGCTAACAATGGTTAAATCAAGAATAGTTTTTTTATATATATATACAAAACTAATTTTTTATTCATAGATTTTTTTTTTTACGCTATCTAACTTTTTTCGTATAATCTAAATATATGTTCGGCTTAACCTAATTATTACACTAAATAAATATTTTTATTAAGTATATTTCTACGTTTAAACAGACTCTACTATACATAGAAAAGATTTAGAAAGCTATCACAATACGAGAAATGAAATGTAGTCGGTGTTGAAGAAGAAAGACGAAAACAAGTGACAATTTGCAAATCAATAGCTATCTATCTATCTATCTATCTATCTATATATATATATATATATATATATATATATATATATATATATATATATATATTGTAGTAAGTTATAAAAATATATGTGGCAATTCAGCTACACAGAATATTCCGCGTTTCGTCCACGCTATTACTCGTCAGGCTAGCGTGGATGAAACGCGGAATATTCTGTGTAGCTTAATTGCAATATATATTTTTATAACTTACTACATAGCTCTACCTATGTATTGAGCACTGTTGAAGTAATTTGTTTGACATAGTCCAAATGTCAAAACATCGTTATTTCACTACATACACAGCAGCCGTATAGCGCAATGGTGAGAAGCCTCGGGTTTCGATCCTGGCTTGAGGTAGTTGCCTGTCTAGCCGCACAGCGAAACAGTACTGTATGTGGATGACTATATATATATATATATATATATATATATGTGTGTGTGTGTGTGTGTGTAGTTAAATTCTGTTTTTTTTTTTTTGTTTTTTTTTTTTGCAAAATCGGCTTATGCAACTGCTAAGTCTATTTCTATTTAACAATTTTAGTTAAGGCTTTTTTTTTTTCATCCTGATATAAATGAATTCTCTTTTGTTTATTCTAAACTTTTTAGAAGTCGGATGATGTAGGTGTTATGTCTGCGATAGGTTAAAGTTAATATTTTTCCTTCCAGAAATTTAAACTGCATTCTTTATTTCTATTTTTGTATTTTTTATTCAAAGCTTCTTTAGACTATATATATATATATATATATATATATACATATATATATATATATATATATATATATATATATATATATAGTCTAAAGAAGCTTTGAATATATATATATATATATATATATATATATATATATATATATATATATATATATATATATATATATATATACTCGGGGGTTTTTTATTCAAAAGTAATGGACTAGTGAATTCAACGAGGTTGTCAGATAGTGCTCAATAAAAAGAGCTGATAATACTTGTTTATTGTTATATAAACATGCTCACATCCCGCTGCTACAAATAGTCACTTGTTTCAATCAAACAACAGATATCATCAGGCAGCGACTTGACTATTCAAATGTTCATTGAATAATCTATTATTATTATCTATTATTATTCGGGTTATTCAATGAACATTTGAATAGTCAAGTCGCTGCCTGATGATATCTGTTGTTTGATTGAAACAAGTGGCTGTTTGTAGCAGCGGGATGTGAGCATGTTTATATAACAATAAACAAGTATATATATATATATATATATATATATAATCAAATATTAGAATGAAACAAGAAATGGTCGATTTTAAGTAAAGTTAACACCTTACACAACCTAATATTACATGTGCATTTGAGAAGTTTTATTGCCACACAAGCCGATAGAATAAACATATAAAATCAACAGCAGGTTCTTTAATATGACAAAGGCGTGTTTGAAATTAATGTTTCTGTTTAAAATAAAAATGAACCATGCTACTTAACTTTTGCATTTTAAACTTTAATTCAAGCCATTATCACCGCGTAACCAGTAATGCCAGTAATGTCAGATATATAAAATTATCAGTAGGTTCTTTGATATGACAAGGGAGTGTTTAAAATGAATGTTTCTATTTAGAGGACAATTGTAATATAATATATGACATTTTAAATTTTAATTCAGGCTATTATATAAAAAATAGGTTCTCTGCAGGGCATTGTAAACTACAATGTATTTTGAACTTAGTCACTGCAAGAGACATGTGAGTTTCCTTCCGGTGCACCGCGATGAGTCCTCAACTTAAACATGCAATCAATCGATTTGATTGACAAATGGGTGATTTCACCGATTTCGATGACAATAAAATTATGGGAGTGTGAAACATTCGTTGATCATCATTCAATCCCGAGTAACGTCGAATCACCCTTGTAGTTTAGATATATGTTTATAAATTATGTTAATTCATTATTTATATGTTTGTTTATTTTTATATTCTTTTATAACTTTATAATCTTGTTAAAATTTCATAAAATGTTCATTTTGTTATATATATTTTTTTATATTATTCAGCTGTTTAATTTGCATCAACCCCCACCCCCACTGAAATATTTTTTTCCAATTCTAATCTCAAAAAATATTTCCATTTCTAATCTGAATCTTTTCAATGTCGGTGTTGTCTTTTTACCTTTACTTTTGTATAATGCCAAATTTTTCTCCTCTTCTGATGAGAAGTATTTAACTTCGAAATGTCATAACTTAAATAGGTTTCTCCTTATTTCCCTTTCTGTAACCCTTATTGACTTGATAATGTAATAAATTCATATGTAACTTAACTCTTTATCTCGTTAACTTATTCTACTGTTTGCTCCTCTTAATCGAGTAGAGCGGTTTTTTTATCGAGATAGGTTTTCTATACCTTTGAAAATTTATTTTTCAGCTTAATTTTATTACGTATATTATGTTGTTATTAATTTATATATATATATATATATATATATATATATATATATATATATATATATATATATAGAGAGAGAGAGAGAGAGAGAGAGAGAGTTAAGTATGTTTATATATTTAAGTTAAGTATGTTTATATATTTATCAGTACAGGATTTATTACTAAACTAATTAACGGATCATTATGAGGTTGGAAACAAAATTGTTTATCGTAAATGTTCGTTATATTTACTTTGATTTAGTTTAATGAAAAGATAATAAAAAAGGAAACAGTAGCACTTCGTGTAAATTATACATGTTTGAAAAAATATGTACATACTAGTAGACCGCCTGGCGTTTCCTGATCGTAAGATACGCTTAAATATGATATTTTAATTCACGCAGAGTAGTGGTAGATAGACAAAAATCGGAGGCCTGCAATATAAATGCTGGAGTCCCTCAGGGGTCAATCCTAGGCCCAACTCTCTTCCTGATCTACATCAATGACCTCCCTAAACACATACTTAAATCACTCATTGACATCTATGCTGATGACACGACCATCTACGGCAACACATCAAAGGCTGTAAATGACAAAGTTCTCTCTGATTCTCTCTCCTCTGATCTCGAGCGCGTGGTTCAGTGGGGGAAGATGTGGCTGGTTACCTTTAATGCATCCAAAACCAAACTCCTATCCTTACATCATCAACGCTCTGATCCCCATCTGGCATCAATTGTGGTGGATGGCTCTCGTCTGGGTGAGGCCCCGTGTTTTGACAAGCTTCTGGGTTTGACCTTTACTCCTGATCTGAAATGGAACACGTACATCAAGTCTGTTGCCAAGGTCGCTGGAAAGATGGTGGGATCCTTCTACCGCTCCAGAAGATATCTCACTACTGATGCAATTCTCTATCTATATAAAAGCCAAGTACGTCCAAGGATGGAATACTGTTGCCATATCTGGGCAGGAGCTGCTAAAAACAGCCTATCCTGCCTTGACAGAGTACAAAATAGACTTCGTGGCTTAGTGGGGGATGCCCTTTTCTCTACCCTGCAACCTCTCTCCCACAGAAGAGACGTTGCGAGCCTATCCTTGTTTTATCGTTATTTCCATGGCAGGTGCTCATCTGAACTCCAATCTCTGATCCCCCCTCGCCAATCTTTCACGAAAAACACCCATCTAGCTGAATCCACTGTGAAAAATTTCCCCCACTCTATATCTGTGCCTAAATCAAAACGTGGATTCCATGAACAAAGCTTCTTTCTTAGAACTGCACGCCTGTGGAACTCTGTTCCGTCTGCCTGCTTCCAATCGGACTACAACTTGAATGTCTTCAAGTCCAATGTTAACAAATTCCTAATTAACCGCCCCCTTAAGTAAACACTTCATCAAATCTCCACACTAACGTAATGTACTTGCAATAACCCTTATCCCTGAGTGGCTTCCGGGCCTTGATAAGTGGTGATCACTGTGTAAAAAAAAAAAAAAAAAAAAAAAACGCAGATAATGTATGTATTTATGATAGAGAAAATTCTTCAAATACCGCAAAGAAAGATTTACAAAGTTAAGAGTTTAAAAATTAAGGAAAAAAAACATGAAAAAACATTGAAATACCGAACGATCGCGTTAATTACATTTTCAAAAATAGTCAAAGGTCTAAAGAATACCAATTCACGGGAGATAAATCAAAATAAATAAATAATCAGATTTGTCATTTAAAACAAATAACTATCTAAGGGAAATAATTTATTCTAACATTCAAGATAAATTGATACAGTCTATTATTTAAGTAACCAAACTGTAAACAAATTGTATAAATTGATTAGATTTTATAATTATTAAATTACATTACCAAATAGATACATTAATTAAAGTACACTTGTTTACAATTAAAAATAATAATAAATGAAATAGTATATAGTAAAATAGTAATGTCATAATATTTGTCGCAAGAAATTAAGATAATATAATTATGATAAGAGAACTGATGTGTCCATTTTAACAATTTGACAATGGCTTTGTTGTTGTTGTTGCTGCTGCTGCTGCTGCTGTTAAATCTTGAAAGAAATATATTTTGCGATCGGTGCAATTGACAAGAGTGAGAAGGAGAAGGTGGAAGAAAGAAAACGCCTCCTAGTTTTATATTCAGAGGGGAATAAAGAATGCATTGTCATGATGACTGAACTTATGCATTCATAAACTGAAACTTTCTAATCCCTGTAACGGATGTGCGTCAGAAGCAGAGATGCGTCATTAAATTTCCTCATGCAAAAGAAATTGAACCGGTCAACATTCATCGACGCCTATTGAGTGTTTACGAAGCCGATGCAGTTGATATCAGCATAGTTAGGGGATGCGTTCGTTGATTTAAGATTTTCGATAGAGTTGTGAGTGACACAGCACGCTCAAGACTTTTACGACCGGCTAGAAAAAGGTGCCTAAAAACCTAAGTTCAACAAGATCGAATTCAGTTCATTCCACAGAAATTATTTTAACGCTTGACCTTGCGTCTGGCCTATTGAAGAAGAAGCCAATTTTTGCATAATTAAAGCAGTTGATTTTCTTTATATTATGCCATTTTTTATTTTCCTTTTTCAAGCTTTCGTACGATTTGTCTTCAATAAGTTTGCAGACGTTTTTCGTATGGGCACTTTTATTGATAATTCACCCATGAAACTCTAGTCCCCTTCGAAGTAATCTCCTCCAGTTGCAATGTACTTGTACCGTTCCAACTTCTAGAAGGCCCCATTGAAGTCATCTCGTGTGAGCGTATCAATGACCCTCGACATAGCCTCTGTCATCTCAATTGTCTCATAACGACAGCCTCTAAGATTTTTCTTGAGCTTAAAGAATAACCAAAAGTAACAGAGAGCAAGGTCTGAACTATAGGGAGGGTGAAGAACTGCCTTGATACCTATCTTGGTCAAATAGTCTGTGACAAGAATGGAGGTGTGGACGGCACTCTTGGGACAAATCTTCAGCATCTTCAGTTACTTATTAATAATTATGTGTACAGTTCCACACTGACATCAAACTGTACACTCATTGTCTCTATAGACACACGACGGTCCTTATCCATGAAATTCTTTATTTGGCCAATCAACTCTTCCCACACATCTAATCATCCCTCACGGACTTCCTGCCTTCTTTGAATTTCTTATCTCACTCAAAAACTGGTATTCGATTCATGCCAGATAGTTCTAAAGCAGTCTGAATCATTCCATATGCTTCTGTAGATTTTTCCAAGTTTAAAACAGAATTTTATTGCATATTGTGCTTCTAAAGTATACTTATGTCTAGATTGCATTCTTGAAATTCACCAGTTGTGACAATCAGGCTTTAGTATGGTTAATTCCAATTCCTGTTGTAGCTGTTCATTTGAACCTGAAATCATAAAAATTGGTCAGTCATATCATAAGATGTATAGCAATAACATACTGAATTTTCAATAGTCTACGACAATTTTAAATGCCTGTACAAAAAAATCTGGAAACTTGTTGAAGACACCTCGTATTTTAATATTGCACTGTATGTTTCTAAAACTTGCATGTTTCTAAAAACTTTAAAGTGTTTTCTAAATGCTTTATTGATGCTCAGTTAACCCCACTCAATTCGCCGACCTGGGACCGCCTATTATTGACCATCACAAGTACTGGAAAACGTTCACCCAACGAAAGAATCGTTTAATATCAAACTCGATGAGGCTGGCCAGTAGGTCATAAAAACCTCCCAAACGTAATGGCGGAAACGACTAAAACGTGCGACAATTATACATTATGCATTAGGTACACGTCATGGGTTCGTGTGAGGAGGCACAGGTCGACACCATTTGCTCAGGGACACACAAGTCTCCGCTCGGACAACTGAATAATCTACACTCTTGTGTGTAATACTAGACCTCTTTCTCTCGATGTTGCTTGGCACACACTGAGCCGAGTTTCATCGATGGATCCCCTCGCGTATCTAATCCATATCACATGTACACAACCCTTTCCCGCCGGAGAAGCCATGTCAACTGGTGGCGCTTGAACAGTTAACATCGATTAACTGCAATAAAGGCCAAGAGAAATCGCGGCCATCTTTGCGGTTATAGGCATCTTTCCCAAAAGATTAAAATTTCTCTTCGAAATATATAAATATATACCCATGTTGTCAGAAGTAACACAAATACCAGATGCTTCCATAGTCATCTTGTATCAGTGCATTGCCTACATTTTTCACGGCAAAATAGTCTGACAAAATAATCTTAAATGATAGAAAAGTTGAAGTTTTACCCGGAGTTTCCCGGTAGTAAACGTAACCCAAAATTCCTTTAAAAAAATAAAGTTTTAAAAAAAACGGAAAGAAACTGAGACATGTGTATGTGAGTATTATGTTTTTCTAAACAGTTCATTTCTTGTAAGTAAAAAAAAAAAATACTCGAGTTGAGATCAAATCTAAAACCTACAGACAATGAGTTCGTTCTGATAATAACCATTAGACCAACTTGCCAAGATCTTTAAAAAAAATGTTTTCAAACCCCATGAAACAGTTGAAAAATAGATAAATATTCGATGACCCTTACGTACCAATTTTTCAATTTTGACCCCTTAATAGCTCTTTTTTATGATGAAAACGGATTAAAAAGTTTCCGCGTATCTGAATATCCTATATACCAACTTTCAAGTCTGTAGATTAATGTTTCTTAAGTATATAGGTTGAGAAGTGGCATCGCACACACATTCTCACCTTTACAGATATATAATTATATTATATTATATATAATTATATATAATTATATTATATATAATTATATTATATATAATTATATTATATATAATTATATATAATTATATTATATTATATATAATTATATATAATTATATATAATTATATTATATTATATATAATTATTAGTTGTGACTATTACGTTTCTGTTTTGCTTTTTGTTTTTTTGTTTTTTTTTAGATGAGGATTGATTATTCGTATTATTTTGATTCTTCGGACTACTGCTATCACAACGTTTCGATCGATATAAGGTCCGACCTTCTTCAGATGTACCTTATTGAACTCGGAAATCTTTCTGTCGAACTCAGCTGCCGCAATAAGAGCATGTTACCCCTGTGAATTAAATAAAGCGTTCCGTTCGAAATTCAGTGCAGATCTCCGAGTTCGAAAGAAAGATTCCGAGTTCAACAGAAAGATTCCTGAGTTCGATAAGATACGCTTGAAGAAGATCGGAGGTTACATCGACCGAAACATTGTGAGAATAACAATGAAGTAGTTCGAAAAATTCAAATAATACAAATAGTTGTGATCATTGCTAAAATTGTGAAAGTTAATGTATTAGCAACTAGTTTTGCCGGTTCATTATCGTTTCGCAAAGTTCGCTACTTGAGGTCATTTAAATACTAATTTAAAATAATAAACATTTCGTTCATAATCCTTTGTAAACACGATTAAATCGTTCTTTGCCTTTTCACTTACAATTTGGAAATATATCGTAATTTGACGTTTCTGAATTTTTTTAGATGAGGATTGGTTATTCGTATTATTTGGATTCATCAGACTACTGTTCTCATCTTGAGTGTGATTTCTGTCGAACTCAGGAATTCTGTTCAAATTCCCGAGTTCTACAGAAACATTCCCGAGTTCGACAATATGTACCTAAAGAAGATCGGAGGTTACATCGACCAAAACGTTGTGAAAATCTCACTCAAGATGAGAACAGTAGTCCGAAGAATTCAAATAATACGTATATCGTAATTTGTTCTAAAAATTGCTGATGGTCGTGGTCGAGTACGGATCCTATGGGTACTAATGTTTTATTTCCCGTTATTGTATTGTTGAGATTTTTTATTCTATTTGTCTTGAAATTGTATTGTCTCCCCCTGATGTGCACTCTTCAAATTGAAATTAAAAAGGTTCACCCATGACATTAATGTACACGTGCCAAATTATTTATAAAGGAATGCAACATAGATATGAAAGTATAAATACTACAGCGTTAACTTTTATTTATACAAATGTTACTCTAAAGACACACTTCGAAAATATTTAGAAATCATTAGAATGAAATAAAAACTGAAAGAACGTTTCAGTTATAATTTTAATAAGAATTGCAAAAAACACGTGAAAAGATTTTGTTTAATTCTATTTCAAAAGCTACAATACTTATTCTTTAATTTGGTCATTGCTAATTTCACATGATCATTACAGGTCAGAATATACATGCAATGGAAGTGAAAGGGAGTAACGGCTACAAGCAAAGACTGGTATTTGATATATTTATACTGTGTTGAAGTTGGGGGAGTATCTTCCTCTTGGGAAAATATGTGTCAGGATAGTCCAAGTAAGCAAACTTTAGAGACTTACGGTTGTCATTTCATCTATATATAAGAATTTATATATAATGTTAAATTGAATTTATTTTTAAATTCTTAATGCTGCAATATTTTAATTTATAAATTTATTATATTTTTTTACTATCTTGTCTTTTTCTTTTCCAGATTAGACAACTAGTCCTTTTTTAAGCTTAATCTTGACCATATTACTTTTCATGCTCGCATTTTCTATGTAATCCATGATTTTTCCAGGCTTTGCTTTGAAATATTTTATTGTGTTCAATATCATAGGCATTGTCAACAATCCATAAACAAATTATTACCAACTTTTTAAATTGTCTAAATAAAAGATCAAATAAAAGACGTAATTAAGTAAATAAACAGAAAGAAATGACAAAAAAGAGAGAGAAACAGAATTAACGGGCGAAATCGTAACCGAAAGATTATCAGCCCTAGCACGGAAATGGGCATCACTTTCGTAACTCTCTCTATATAACCCAAATAAGATGGCATGAGAGTGCCATTACAGCTATGATTTATAAAGGTGTCGACGAGGAAAAAGTTGCTACAGCCAACCAGAAGAAATCGTCACTAAAACGTCAATGTTGAAAAAGTTGCTATGGTAACCAAAAGCCAATCAGAAGACACCGTCTCTTACGTTCCTTACTTATTCGAAAGACTTTTGAACACCAGTAATTTTATTATAACTTTTGTTTTAATGAACGAAAATTGAAAATTTTTATTTCAAAATATAGCTGAGAAGGTGACCTATGAACTGTAAAAATTGTTTGAAATTTGGTCGCAAAATTAGTGAGTGGTGAAGCATATATGAATGAGTAAAACTAACACTAATAGTGTTTGAATGATGTATATATATATATATGTGTGTGTGTGTGTGTGTGTGCGTGCGTATATATATATATATATATATATATATATATATATATATATATATATATATATGAATTTCTTTTCCTTTTTTCAAATCCTTCTTCGAAGATTCAGATCGGTTCATTTTTTAAAAGACAAATTATTATAATCCCTTTTCGACTTTTCTTTTTATTCTTCATTATTGCCGATTCTTATTCATTACTTTTGACATAACTCTTCCTTTTCCGCCATTTTGTCGGGGGATGGGGGATGATTTGTTTGATTTTCGTATCTTCGCCTTTGCACCTTACGTTACACATTTTATCGCCGGTGTGGGATTCTCCGGGCAGATTTGAACAAAAAAATAACTACATATGTTCCTTGTGGCTGTCCCGCAAAGGTAGATTAAATTTTAATAATAGATCAACTGAAAACGCTTGGGTAATTTTCACATTGGTGATTTCCACTTTGGTGATTTGCGCATCTAACATTGGATTTTCTCATTTTTTTCTATTTTCCATGCAATTCAATATCGATATACTCATTTAGTGACACGTATATCTATCTATCTATCTATCTATCTATATATATATATATATATATATATATATATATATATATATAGCCAGTAGAGTTTAGTTTCCTAGAAGTACATCCAATGAAAAAACATGTGTCTACCAAAGAGTGCTCAATGTGTAAACAGAGCAGGTATATAAAATTTATTTATACAAACATTGATGGCTACATATGTACATACATGTTTCTGTAATCATCCGCGTTGGGGGATTACGTCTTCAGGCCAAGAATTATCGTCGAGAACTGATATTTCAAACAAAAACATTTTCTTATTTCGTTTACAAAGTTAGAATGTAACATGGGTTGGGGTTATGAGCGGGGAGAAGACAGGTGAGGTATTTGAAGATAATATACATCTTCTATTTTATTTCCCTTTTTTTATATTCCCTTTTTAAGTTTATCTATCCCATCTTTTGGTTTTTATGGCATAAGGTCATTGAGAATTTAGTATTTTTGTCTTGCGGTCTGTAAATTAAAAACATTTCTTATGGGCATTCAATCCACACACACACACACACACACACACACAAACACACACACTAGAAGAAAACATACGCTAATATCTATACTTAGGAGCGGATATACACTGTTCGTTGTATTTTACTCACACACACGCACTGAAAACAGGCCATAACTATATCGACACAAGAATAAAATTAAAATAAATTAAATAAATAAATAAAATAAGATTAAAATCAAAAAAACAAAATAAAAAATAAATAAACAAACAAACAAACAAAAAATAAACATAAAACCCCGAAAGTCATCAAACTCCTCACGAATACATATATAAATACACGTATATATACCCACACCTTGATACACCCGCGCATATATACACATGTACAGACATATACACATACATAGACATATAATGATCACATACAGTTATAACATGTTTACATCTATACCTACATACGCAGTTATATCAATGCACGGACCCTCAAACACAGACATCCATGTACACATCTGGATACCATACATCATGACTGTTATTATATCAAAACTAATATTAATCCCACTAACGATCCTAATAATAATAATTCTTATAATATTGATAATACTAATGACACCACCAATATCAATGATAATAACAATAATAAGACTGTCGATTGGGAACCCCAAAACCCGTGGACCCTAACCGGACACACGTCCCAACAAAGCACAGATATACATATATATATATGTATATGTATATATATATATATATATATATACATATACATATATATATACATACATATATATATACATACATATATATATATATATAAAACACACACACATATATATACACACATACACATATGCATACACACATACATATACACACGCACATGCATATCAGTATACACAGAACACATACACACACAGTCAGACCATCCGCAGGCGTAGACACACATCCCCATCCACACGTGTCCTCAAATCTCCACAGACGTATACGAGACATATATACATATAGACACCAACATAGACTCATGCATATACCCACATACATACACACACATGGACACACAGATACCCGCTCACTCTCAACGCATAAAAACACAGCAATACATGCACAAATGCAAAAACCTTTTTTAATAATAATAATAATAATAATAATAATAATAATAATAATAATAATAAGGTGCCCTTTTACTTCAGTAGTGTGGTAACCCCTTTATATATGAAACAGCGTACCACTCCAGTCCCCACGGGCGTATATATACATACATAACACACATGCATATATACCCAGACACCCATACATTCTTGTAATATACACTATTACAATCATCGTATACGAGACAGCCTATTTTAATAGTTCAGATATATATATATATATATATATACATATATATGCATATACACATATACATATACATATACACCCATATACATACACACATATACACACATATATACATACACATGCATACAGATACATACATAAATACACTTATACATACATATTTACACAAAATACAGACATATATATATATATATATATACTGCCACCAAATGATACATCTAAAATAGAAATAGAAATTAACTCATTCACTACACAATAATCTTTTCTATCAAACCCCACACGCACAGTTATATTACCCGCCCCCACCCGCTTGTTACTTTTTCATAAGTTGTACGTTTTTTTACTACGTAAAAATTTATAATGAATTCAGCTTGAAGTCCATAGGTCTACTCTTATATTTAGCAAGCACTCTTTCGAGGGTTACACAGATATACATAAGATATATAACCATATAACAATAATATATAATAACATATGACAAAAAATCAGAGTATTTAGGTTATATAAACTGAGTATAAAGGCGTATATATTGTAGTACTTACCTTCATCTTTATTCATTCCCCCTATTTCTTTATTTCCTTTTCTTCTCTTTCACTTTTCATTTTTTACTTTTTTATCTATTTATCTATTCATTCATTATTATTTTTTATTCTATTTTATTTCATTTTTTTCTACCCACGTATATATACATATACATACAGATCATATACACATACATGCACACACCCAAACATATCCACATGCATACATTATTACGAGGTTCACCTAAACAATCTATTACTCGTTTTGGTTCAAATATACTTTCATACAGGTGTTTATTTAAGTTAGTAATATTATAACTGCTTGAGAAAGTAGAATATTAAGCGACTTATGTAATCCATACGGGTATGTTCATAGTTACAATATCACTTATCCTCTTTTGGGGGGAGTTTATTGGATGGGGGATAGTTGTACTCATAGTTGTTCTGATCTTCTAATTTAGAGTTCTTTAAGTGCATGTTTTCTTAAATGTTTACAGTTTCTTGTTTAATATTTAACAGTTTATCCCTATCTTTAAACCTAGTTATCTCAAGTTTTTCTGATAAGCATAATGGACATGGTGAGTTTAATGAGTGGCAAGTATTGACCCTTCTAATAATCTTCCATTCTATTCTAGGTGTTTACGTGGGTAGAAAAAAGATGAAATAAAATAGAATAAAAAAAATAATAATGATGGATAAATAGATAAATAGATAAAACAGTAAAAATGAAAAGTGAAACAGGAGAAAAGAAAAGAAAAAAGTAATATAACTGTGCGTGTGGGGTTTGACAGAAAAGAGAATTATGTAGTGAATGAGTTAATTTCTATTTCTATTTTAGATGTATCATTTGGTGGCAGTATACATATACATATGTCTGTATTTTGTGTAAATATGTATGCATAAGTGTATTTATGTATGTATCTGTATGCATGTGTATGTATATATGTGTGTATATGTGTATATGTGTGTATGTATATGGGTGTATATGTATATGTATGTGTTTATGTATATATATGTATATATATATGCATATATATATATATAAGTATATATATATCTGAACTATTAAAATAGGCTGTCTCGTATACGACGATTGTAATAGTGCATATTACAAGAATGTATGGGTGTCTGGGTATATATGCATGTATGTTATGCATGTATATATACGCCCGTATGGACTGGAGTGGTACGCTGTTTCATATATAAAGGGGTTACCACACTACTGAAGTAAAAGGGCACCTTATTATTATTATCATTATTATTATTATTATTATTATTATTATTATTATTATTATTATTATTAAAAAAGGTTTTTGCATTTGTGCATGTATTGCTGTGCTTTTATGCGTTGATAGTGAGCGGGTATCTGTGTGTCTATGTGTGTGTATGTATGTGGGTATATGCATGCGTCTATGTTGGTGTCTATATATATATGTCTCGTATACGTCTGTGGAGATTTGGGGACACGTGTGGATGGGGATGTGTGTCTGCGCCTGCGGATGGTCTGACTGTGTGTATGTATTCTGTGTATACTGATATGCGTGTGCGTGTGTGTACATGTATGTGTGTATGCATATGTGTATGTGTGCGTATATATGTGTGTGTGTGTTTTTTATATATATATTTTATATATATATGTATGTATATATATGCATATATATATATATATATATATATATATATATATATATATATATATATATATATATATATATCTGTGTTTTGTTGGGACGTGTGTCCGGTTAGGGTCCACGGGTTTTGGGGTTCCCAATCGACAGTCTTATTATTGTTATTATTATTGATGTTGGTGGTGTCATTAGTATTATCAATATTATAAGAATTACTATTATTATTATTATTATTATTATTATTAGGATTGTTAGCGGGATTAATATTAGTTTTGATATAATAACAGTCATGATGTATGGTATCCAGGTGTGTACATGGATGTCTGTGTTTGAGGGTCCGTGCATTGATATAACTGCGTATGTAGGTATAGATGTAAACATGTTATAAGTGTATGTGAGCATTATATGTCTATGTATGTGTATATGTCTGTGTATGTGTATATATGCGTGAGTGTATCAAGGTGTGGGTATATATACGTGTATTTATATATATATGTATCCGTGAGGAGTTTGATGACTTTCGGGGTTTTATGTTTATCTTTTGTTTGTTTGTTTGTTTATTTATTTTTTATTTATTTTATTTATTTATTTATTTATTTAATTTATTTTAATTTCATTCTTGTTTCGATATAGTTATGGCCTGTTTTCAGTGCGTGTGTGTGAGTAAAATACAACGAACAGTTTTTGTTGTTCCATTTTCTTTGCTGATATAGAGATTTTCTGGTTTGGTGACTCTTGAATACGTAACATAAATTGCCTATGTGAAAAAAAACCGTCAGTGTGTAATTATAAGCCCCACAATTGTAAAGATTGTTCCCCGTGCTTTGTTGATGGTTATTGCAAACGACAATAAAATTGGAAAGTTCAATTTCCTAAAGTGTAATGATGTATCCGGTGGAATCATAGGAATGCATGGAATGAAGATATATTCATCTGTGAAAGGTCCTGTTAAGATTGTTGTTTCTATGATATTATTTGTTCATTTTTTACTGCAAGCCATGTGCCATTGCAAAGCTTGGATTGGTTTATATTTCACAACATGATAATTAGTACGCCAAATTTCAGTTGCAATACATGCGGTGGCATCCCTGGCAAATATAGCTGTTGGATAATTAACCACTTTATCTGCTTTCACAACAGTGTCGATGGATGTGTATTTGACTACCTCACTCGGAATTTTACATTGAATAATAGCGTTAAGTTCATGGACGTCTTTGTATTGACCTGCAAGAATAGCCCGTTCACTCAGTCAAGTGGAATTCTGATAATTTAAATATTTGCAAAAACCTTTTAAACTAACTCTTCTTTTGATGTAATAAATTTACAGAAGTTAAAAGTCAAAGAATTTTCCCCTTAACTCTGATCAGCTGGCACTTTTCCGTACCCAATTTCCCCACAAGTGATGCAAAAAATTTTGTGCGGATCGAACAGTCTGCAACTGGACATGCATATTTTGAGTTAAGTTTAATGTCTTCACATGGAATAAAAAAGTAGAGTATTTGAGGCAAGCATTTATTTCATCTGGTGTTGATTGAAGAATAACAGGTAACATTTGTCTGAAATCTCCTGCAAGCAATATTACTGCATTTCCAAATGGTCTGACATTGCCACGCAAATCTTGCAAGGATCGACCAAGAGCCTCAAGTATTTTTTTGCGTACCATTCGGCATTCATCCTAAATAATAAGTTTGCATATTTGCAATATTTTTCCCCATATTGGATGTTTTGGAGATGTCGAACATGAGATTTTTGAAAAATTGAATGTTTTAAAATAGAATAATTAATTCTTCTACTTGGCAGCAAGGTCGCAGGTATTCCTCATGCAGCAAGGGCTAAGGCTATGTCATTTTGTTACCGAATGGCTGCTAAAATCAATTTAATTAGAAAGGTTTTACCAGTTACTTCTGGTGCTGTTCAAGGTAGCAGTAATTTCCAAATAACTTCTATTCTCACAGTCAGTAAATTAGGTGACTAAAATAGGATTTATCCATGTTTTGACAATGCCTTATTCACTGCAATTTATTTAGGAGACTAAAATAGGATGAGGGATTAGAGATGGACAGATAGAGAGGAAGATATATAGATAGAAAAGAGAAAGTGAGAGGAAAATAGAGAAAGAAAAGGAGATAGAGAGAGATAAAGGGATTAATAGATAGACAGAGAGAGGGGGAGAGTTAGAAACAGAGAGAGATGAGACAGAAGAAAGGAGAGAGATAGAGGGAGTTAGAGAGAGACAGGGGCTCAAAGAGAGATGGAGAGGGTAATTTAGAGAGAAAGATAGATTGAGAGAGGGAAAGGGAGAGATGGATAGAGAGAGATATTAAGAGAGGAAGAGAGAGGGGGAGAGAAACAGAAGGTGAACTACACTTCGCCGTTTTTTCCTCGTTCAGTAGAGAAGAAATCTTTCGAGACTGAGGCAATTTTAATTTTTTGTTACTATCCAAAGTACCCCCGTTTTTTTACGGGAGCTAGATTTTCCACGCATTAGAAACCGACCAGGTTATCTGTACTTTCACCTAAAAAATTAATAAAAGAAAAAGATATTGTAAAATTTGAATTTAACGTGAAAATACTATTTTAAAAAATAGCATAAGTGCCACTTTAAGTACTCCTTTGGCGTTGAGTTCCATGGCAACCAGCATAATTATTTAATGGTCGCTCCCTTAGCACCCCCTCTCCTAGTCAAGGCTAATACATGCGCACGTAACATTTTTTTATTTACTGACGTATGCATAGTAACTAAACGAATTATTGATAATTTCGTAACCCTTAAACGCATGCCGGAAGATTTAAATTGGTCCATTATTGTTGTAATGAAAAAAAAAGTTTCATTCAACACAAAACCAAAAACACATATTAATGATAAATGATTTATTATTCTATTCATTGAAATTTACTAGTTTTTAAATAAAAAAAGTAAAAAAAGTTAATAAAAAATTAGTTACTTATGTGCGCATGTAAAAATGTTTGTAAAAGTGAGAAATTATTTTAATAATTAAAAAAACTTGGAATTTTTTTTTTTTTTTTTTTTTTTTGATAAAGTCCACCCCCAACTTCCTCATCTTAAGAACAGCTTCCGGAATAAACACAATTTTTGGAGGAGGGGTGAAAAACTATTTGCAAAATTTAACTGATATTTGTTGTCAGCATACCCACCCGAAAATACTATTTAAAAAAAAAGGAGGGGTTCAGTGCCCGTTACAGATAAGTAGATTTATTTATCAATAAAAGTTGCAAACAAGTAAATTTATTTATCAATAAAAGTCGTCATTTAAAAAGAAAATTGTGGAGGGGGACCTAAATGTTAATATTTACCCCAAAAATTATCCGCTCATGTAAATTAAAAATGTCTGTAAAAGTGAGAAATTATCAATACATGGTTTAGTTTGTTTTTTTTTTTTAATATTCATGAAAAGAGTTAAGCCAACGTAAGTAAATACATGAATTACCAATGTTTGTAAAAGTTAGAAATTATTAATAAATGTTTATTAACTTTTTTCTTTTAATTTTCATAAAGAGTAAAACTTTTGGTACTGCTTGGGCGTTGAGTTCCATGACGACCAGCAGAATTATCTAATGGTCGCTCCCTTAGCCCCCCCCTTAGTCAAGGCTAACGCATGCGCACGTAATATTTATCATTTATTTACTTATGTTGCCTTTCGCACTTTTACAAACATTACTTATTTCTTTTAATATTCATAAATAGTAAAACTTTTTTCTTTTAATATACATAAAGAGTAAAACTTTTTTCTTTTAATATTCATAAAGAGTAAACCTTTTTTCTTGTAATATTCATAAAGAGTAAAACTTTTTTCTTTTAATATTCATAAAGAGTAAACCTTTTTTCTTGTAATATTCATAAAGAGTAAAACTTTTTTCTTTTAATATTCATAAAGAGTAAACCTTTTTTCTTGTAATATTCATAAAGAGTAAAACTTTTTTCTTTTAATATTCATAAAGAGTAAACCTTTTTTCTTGTAATATTCATAAAGAGTAAACCTTTTTTCTTTTAATATTCATAAAGAGTAAAACTTTTTCCTTTAATATTCATAAAGAGTAAAACTTTTTTCTTTTAATATTCATAAAAGTTTTACTCTTTATGAATATTAAAAGAAAAAAGTTTTACTCTTTATGAATATTAAAAGAAAAAAGTTTTACTCTTTATGAATATTAAAGGAAAAAGTTTTACTCTTTATGAATATTAAAAGAAAAAAGTTTTACTCTTTATAAAAATATTAAAAGAAATAAGTTTTACTCTTTATGAATATTAAAAGAAAAAAGGTTTACTCTTTATGAATATTCAAAGAAAAAAGTTTTACTCTTAATGAATATTAAAAGAAAATTTTTTTACTTTTTATGAATATTAAAAGAAAAAGGTTTACTCTTTATGTATATTAAAAGAAAAAAGTTTTTCTCTTAATGAATATTAAAAGAAAAAAGTTTTACTCTTAATGAATATTAAAAGAAAAAATTTTTACTCTTAATGAATATTAAAAGAAAAAATTTTACTCTTTATGAATATTCAAAGAAAAAAGTTTTACTCTTAATGAATATTAAAAGAAAAAAGTTTTACTCTTTATGAATATTAAAAGAAAAAAGTTTTACTCTTTATGAATATTAAAAGAAATAAGTTTTACTTTTTATGAATATTAAAAGAAAAAAGTTTTACTCTTAATGAATATTAAAAGAAAAAAGTTTTACTCTTTATGAATATTAAAAGAAAAAAGTTTTACTCTTAATGAATATTAAAAGAAAAAAGTTTTACTCTTAATGAATATTAAAAGAAAAAAGTTTTACTCTTAATGAATATTAAAAGAAAAAAGTTTTACTCTTAATGAATATTAAAAGAAAAAAATTTTACTCTTTATGAATATTCAAAGAAAAAAGTTTTACTCTTAATGAATATTAAAAGAAAAAAGTTTTACTCTTTATGAATATTAAAAGAAATAAGTTTTACTCTTTATAAAAATATTAAAAGAAAAAAGTTTTACTCTTTATGAATATTAAAAGAAAAAAGTTTTACTCTTTATGAATATTAAAAGAAAAAAGTTTTACTGTTTATGAATATTAAAGGAAAAAAGTTTTACTCTTTATGAATATTAAAAGAAAAAAGTGTTACTTTTTATGAATATTAAAAGAAAAAAGATTTACTTTTTATGTATATTAAAAGAAAAAAGTTACTAAACATGTATCAATAATTTCCCATTTTTACAAACATTTGTTTTTAAATTTCTTTTTAAATGACGACTTTTTTTAATAGTAACTGCGGATGTGTATGCTGACAACAAATATCAGTTAAATTTTGCAAACCCGAAGTTTATTACAAAAACGTTTTGTTTTCGCACTATTCAACAATTTGTTCATTCGCGCATGTAAATTAAAAATATTTGTAAAAGTGAGAAGTTATCAGTAAATGATTTAGTTATTTTTTTATTTATTTTTTTACATTAGGTCCACCTCAACAAATGTTAAGAACGGCTTTCAGAATAAACACCCTCAACCTCTCCATGTTAACAACGGATTTCGGAATAAACACCATTTGGGGGAAGGGGAATATTTACAAAATTTAACTGATATTTGTTGTCAACATACCCATCCGCAAATACTATTAAAAAAAGTCGATAAAAGTCGTCATTTAAAAGAGATTTAAAATCAAATGTTTGTAAAAGTGAGAAATTATTAATAAATGTTTAGTAACATTTTTCTCAAGTAATAAATAGCAACTTCGTTAATTTTACGACTCGCCTCAGCATATTATAAACACCCTAATCTCCCCATGTTAAAACGGCTTTCGGAATGAACACCCCAACCTCTCCATGTTAAGAACGGCTTTCGAGGTTTGTGGAAGGGCGTGTTTAATTTTAAAGCCGTTTTTAACATGGGGAGGTTAAGGTGTTTATAATACGCTGAGGCATGTCGTAAAAATGAAACAGTTTAGAAAAAGTTAAAACAAACTTTTTTTATGTAAACAATGCCGTGAAAGAAACTTCACAATTAAAACGTAATGTTTCATGAGTGAAAAGCCTTAAGATAAATAAAGGAATTTAAAATTAAAAAATTGGTAAGATACATAAATGATTTTAAATTTAAAAAATATGGGATTTTTTGTGCTAATGCAGAGAGTGATCCGCGCTATTTTTTAAATCGTATTTCCGCATTTAATTAAAGTTTTATTATATGCTTTTTATTCAATTGTAAGGTTAAAATACAGAATAGGTACAAAACACCCTCCCTTCCCCATGTTAAGAATGGCTTTTTAAATAATAACGTTATTATATCAGCACGGATCACTCTCTGCATGAGTACTTTTTTTTTACTTATCTTGTAATTCGAGAGAATAGTTGAAATGGAAGTTACCAGAAATAAAACCGGACAGTCTCGCAGAAACGACTTACGAAAAATATTTATATTTTAATTAATATTTTTATAATTCGCAATGTTAAATTATTTTAATAACATGCAAACATTCATTGACTTTACAGATTGATTTTCTGAAAATTTCAATTAAATTGGTAATGTAGAAATATGGTTTTATCGATGTTGAGCGAACCAAGAATTACATATATATATATATATATATATATATATATATATATATATATATATATATATATATATATATATATATATATATGATTTTTTTGTGTATTGATATTCATATATATTCAAACCCTAGTTCTGCCTAGAATTTCAGCCCATATAAAGAGCCACTTGCTTGTTTGCGGCTAACACCAAGCCGGAAAACAGTAGGTGTTCTACCACTAACATTTTGATTATATATTTTGGACGTTTTTTTTTCACCCATCCCAAGCCATTGAAATGAAATTAAACAAACGACTATATGATTTCTTTGTGTATTGATATTCATATTAAAAACACTTTTTTCTATTTTTCTTGTTTGTTTACTTGCCTCCTCACGAGGGCAGAGTTAGACACAAAGTCGCTTTTTAATGTGGGAGGAAATCAGGGTTGGTAACAAAAATTAAAAACTGTATCACTCATAAAAGGTTTCTCCTCCTCTAACCGAGAGCAAACAGGTGAACTGAAAAAAGTGAAGTGCAATATCAGATCCTTTTTTCTATTGGTATTTATTTGCTTCCCGATGAAAGCTAAATGTGACACAAGGTCGTTTTTTATGTGGGGGGGGGACCAGCTCCCCAAAAGAAGGGCAAAAGAGGCACTCTGGTTGGGACCCAAAAATAATAATCGTCTCAGTATAGAGGGTTTACTCTCCATTAACCAAGGAGAAATTAACTTATGTGTAGCATCAGAACAGATACTACACTTTGAGTTATATATTTTTATTTACTCTGAAAGTTTACAATCAAAACAGAAATAAACAAAAAATTAGGCACAAGGCCACTCAAAAATTAGGGAGGGAGTGTTTATAGTCATCTTCGTCCCTAGCTAAAGATCTCATTCACCACAATACCTCAAGCATACCGGGGATCATCCTTCCTAAGATTCCCAAATCATATCGTGTGTGAGTGTTTTTATTTATTTATTTTTATAAACAATAAAATAAATTTGTAAAAAAAAAGTCGTTTATTTAATTTCATTTAAAAATTGGCTTGGGATGGGGGAAAAAAGTCCAAAATATATAATCAAAGATCCTCCCAACCCTCTTTAGGTGGTAGAACGCCTACTGTTTTCCGGCTTGGTGTTGGCCGAAAACAAGCAAGTGGCTCTTTATATGGGACTGAAATTCAAAGAAACTAGGTTGGGGGGTAGAAGTTTCTCCAGGACACTACGCTTTGATCTTGGCCCAAAGGACAAGAAAGAAAAAAGGTAAGCCTTTTTTTTTATCTATTTAGAAAGAAAATACAACTTTGTTATATATGGGTCGTGGAATTACATTCACTAGCAAAAGATCTAACTAATTTGCATATTTCAATTGTATTCAAAATAAGTGTGACTTTTTTAAAGCAATTGTTTGAATTAAATTTTAAATAATTTTGTATTCTAATATGATACATATTTTAACATTAACGGCACTTTGAAATTATTTTTTAAGAATTAATGTTTATAAGTCGATTAATTCCCTTTATATTCATTGAACTCAACTGGTTCACTGGTTCAGACAGAAATTAGGAAATAAGTCTAGGATTCATGTTATACATATATAGACGACCAGTGACCCGTTGAGTCAGCGTCGATACATAGGGTATACAATTAATGCTGTTAACAAATTTTGAAGGTAGAAATTTTCAGAATACATTCAGAAAATCTTCTATTATATAAAAGAAGCGGTGTCTATGTGTGAGTTCCCTATGAACTCTTAAACGACTGGGCCAATTTTTATGAAATTTCACATGAAGATTTTCCATTACTGATGCTAATGATAGAATGCTAAATATTTGTTGCTGTTAAACTATCAGTAAAATGAAAATCTATAGATAAGCCCCCCCCCACACACACAAGTGTACTTTTGCATTTGCAATGTGCACATGATACATGAGTTGTAAAGGTAATCTGAAAATTGGAGGGAAAAAATAACAACTATTTAGTAATATATATATTTAGAGATTTAAAAAGAATCGGAATCAGTAGTTGTATTGGAATCTGGCAGAATATTGAAATCGTCCCATATCTAATAGATGCACACAATAACCCAAAAGATGTTAACACTTAATTATCAATTAAATTGTGGAAAAGTCAGCCAGATGTAGTAAAAAAAAGTGCGTATGTCCATATTTAAACGAATTATTCATTTTTTTTTTTTGTATTTGTTTTTTTTTTTTCTTTTTTGTTTTTTGTTATTTGTTTTGTTTTTTTTGTTTTTTTTTTTTTTGTTTTGCTTTGTTTTTCTTTTTTGTTTTTTTTTGTTGTTTTTTTTGTTATCAAGACGTTATATTAACTGTTGCATTTCTGTCCTTTTTAAATAGTCCAATTCTGCCCAATTTCCACCAAAAAACTGTCAGTCCGCTGTTGTCTCACTGACAACCTTTCATTTATTGGCCCTTATCC
Organism: Euprymna scolopes; assembly: GCF_053919585.1. NCBI lineage: Eukaryota > Metazoa > Mollusca > Cephalopoda > Sepiida > Sepiolidae > Euprymna > Euprymna scolopes. Next base: position 179,629,971 of record NC_136482.1, read on the forward strand.
GCAAGTGGCTTTTGGGTCTTTATAAGTGATGACTCCTTTGTAAAATATTTCGAATAACTATTGATTACTTTACACGCAATAACCCTTATCCCCGAGTTGCTTCCGGGCCTTGATAAGTGGTGACTATCATGTAAAAAAAACATTCCTTTTAATTAATTCCCTATTAGTTTTTTTTTTCGGTTTTCTTATAGGTTGATCATCGTTAGTTAACTATTACGTGTAATTATATTCATGCAGATATTCTACATGATTTATACTTGCATAATATTTGCGTAAAAAAAGTTAGAGTAAACACAAAAATCTTTCCATATATATTTATGTATACGTATATATATATTTGTTGAAAAAAATTTACCTACCAAACCCTCCTAGATTTTTTGCTTTACAGATATAAAACGTCATATATAAGGTATTTGAACCCATGCGAAACTTTCGGTACAAAAGTGTGAAAATTAAAAAAACTGGAATTTGCCAAGTGAAGGTCGAACGCCAACATTACGAATATGTATGCATAACGTAATAGCTATTGGTTTATGATTTAATTTTTAGCCTTGCAGCAAGCATGTCTTCATAGCTCAGTCATAAACAGCAGAGGAAAAAATAAATCGGCAGCTGAGCGGTTTGGTTTCAGTTTTCGCTGTTGGCGCACGAGTAATTTTTTTTTTTAACTTTTCAAGTAATTACTATATATTGGGTCCAATATAATCTAGTTGATTGTTTGTTTGTTTTACGGCATATCAATGCTTTTCAGATTATTTAATGCCGGATCCAGCTATTTTGAAGAAAACCTTTTTAATAGAATTTTTTTTTCAAGTCGGTTTCTATTTAACTCATAGTTGGGACCCTAACAGGTACTACCACTCCGGGTCAGAGTGGACCTGTGAGCAATGGCAGTATAAGGGTGGCTCCACACTCCCAAAAGCCCGCAAGATGGGGCCTCACCATGGGATATAGTTTAAGGTCATATGCAGGACCGCCAATATAATCTTTAATAATATAAATATCACCTGTCTGTTTAAATGTATGTATGTATGTATGTATGTATGTATGTTGGGTATGCTGGTATACCTACTACCTCAGGAAGATGCACGCCTCTGCTTTGCATAGTTTCAGGTCACCCTTGGGCAAGGTGTAGTACCTGTTAGCCTCCCTCTCAAGTTCTAGAGGGTTACTATATTGTGAGAACTAGGGATATATATATATATATATATATATATATATATATAAATATATATATATATATATATATATATATATATATATATATATATATATATATATATATATATATATATATATATGCATGTTTGCTTGCTTATGTGTATGTGTGTGTATATGTCCAGCTGCCGGAGAGGTTAAAACTCCGTGATAATAAAATATGCACACTATTCCACTGCTCAGTCATCTCACTATTTCAGTTTGTCACTGTGCAACCAGTGGTAGGGTGCGAGAGGGTACAATATGTGTAGCACAAGCATGTTGTGTCGCGATCGTTATGTGCAGATATCTTTCGAAGAAGAAGAAACAAAAAAAGTCCTATGGCGATAGGTGAGTGGCGACGTGCACAGACTTAGCGGGCTGGAAGTGCATAGCTGCAAATCTGCACATAGGTGATTTATCTAACATCGTCGACTAAATCGCTTACAGGGTGGAAGCAACATCGGTGGATGATCTGGCGGCTGAGCAGCCTTTTCTAGGGATACACTGCTCACCCATGAATTTGGGAAGGGTCTAGAAAAGGTTCCCTAAAAATTGTCTACCCTTTTATTAGCTGGTCGGCTTCCTGCGGTCGGCGGCTGCTCTATATTTGCAGGAGAAACAAGATAAAGTTGAAGAAAAATAATAAACAAGGAAAATCAAAATTTTATCAGGAGAGGAATAACCTAACTGTTTCTACGTGGTATGTGAGAACTTTGCTAAATGTCCTGGATAGTGAAAGACCTGAGCGTAGGACAACTATTGTTGCAAGAGAGCTCGCTAGGTACAGCATAGACATTGCGGCATTGTCTGAAACACGATTGAGTGGTGAGTATCAATTGGTGGAAGTGGGCTCGGGATACACCTTTTTTTGGAAAGGAAACCCATCGGGACTGAGACGAGAAGGTGGAATTGGCTTTGCAGTGCGTTTTGATTTGATGAAGAGGAGTGAACAGCCAATCTGTGTAAGTGACAGAATTATGATGATGCGCTTCCCTCTTGCACACAGTAGGTATATGACGATTTTATCTGTGTATGCCCCTACCATGGGTCATGATGAAGACACCATCACAGCGTTTCACCAAGATCTCAGTCGTACCATTTCCTCTATTCCTTTATCTGAGAAGATCTTACTCATGAGTGATCTAAATGCAAGGGTTGACAAGGATCATCACACCTGGGACTCACTCGGCCGGTTTGGTGTAGGTAGGGTCAACAGTAATTATCTGCATCTTCTCCATCTATGCACTCAGTTTGACCTTGCTATCTGTAACACTTTCTTCAGCCACAAAGAGGTCCATAGGTTTACCTGGACCCATCCTCGTTCAAAACAAGGTCACTTGATTGATTACATTATTTCCAGGAAGGCAGATTTGCGGGATGTATGTAGTGTGCGTGTTATGCGTGAAGCTAAATGCTGCACAGATCACTTTTTGGTACGCGGGAAGTTGAAAGACTGTATAAGGAGGAAGTGTAGGTTGGGTGGTGTTGGGATTCCTAGGCGGGTTGATGTGTCCCGGCTGGTTGATCCAAGTGTACGTGAAAAGCTTCGATTCGTAGTTAATTCTGCTGATTTTGATGGGTCGTGGGCACATTTTAAAAATACAATCTATGAAATAAGTGTAAATGTTCTTGGCTTCTACAAATATAAACATCAGGATTGGTTTGATGATAATGATTTTGAAATTACTCAACTCTTAAGTGCTAAAAATGAGTTGCACCATAAGATGTTGTCTGTCTCTCATGAAGGTCGAGAGTCCCTCCGACAGTCACTTAAAGAAAACAAGGGTGTTCTCCAAAAGCGACTCCGCCAAATGAAGAATCAGTGGTGGGCTAAACTCGCCAACCAAATCCAGATGTCTTTTGATCGTAAAAACCTCAAACGCATGTACTATTTGCTTAAAAAAGCTTTTGGTCTTCAAACACTATCTACATCTCCCCTACTCTCAAGTGATGGAATTTCCCTTATAAAGGATCCTAACAAGACTCTCCTTCGTTGGACCGAGCATTATTCTGACCTCTTTGACAACCTCTCTAATGTTGATGAGGGCGTCATCAATGAATTCTTATCACAACAGAAGCTTATCCATGAAATGTCTGTGTTCCCATCTGAGAATGAAATTAGAGATGCAATCAAGGAAGTGAACGTCGGGAGGGCTCCAGGGCTTGATGGTATTCCTATGGAAGTCCTCTTACATGGGGGTGATAGACTTGTTCATGAAATTCTTCATCTTATTACTGATGTCTGGAGGGGTGTTCCCGTCCATCAGGATTGGGTTGATGCAATTCTTATATCACTGTACAAGAGAAAGGGGGCCAGGACCGACTGTGGAAGTTATCGTGGGATAAGTTTGTTGGAAGCAGTTCGCAAAGTATTTTCCAGAGTTCTACTCAATAGATTGTTAAAGTATATTTGTCCATCCGTCATTCCAGAAAGCCAAAGTAGCTTTCGTCCGGGCAGAGGAACCACGGACATGATCGTCTCTGCTCGGCAGTTGCAGGAGAAATGTACTGAACACTGTGTTCCGCTTTATCAGGTTTTTGTTGATTTGACTAAGGCTTTTGATACGGTGAACAGAAGTGCCCTATGGATAATTCTGGTGAAGTTGGGATGCCCACCTCAATTTCCACGATTACTTAGGGAGCTCCGCACTAATATGAAGGCTCGCCTGAACTTCAACGGATACCTATCGGAACCCATTTCGGTTGACAATGGTGTGAAGCAGGGTGATATCCTAGCATCTACACTTTTTTCAATTTATTTTGCAACTATGTTATCGTATGCGTTTAGGGAATGTTCTCTGAGTGTTTACTTGTGTTTCAGTCTTTGATCTTCGTCGTTTTCATGCTTCTACAAGCATCTTTCAGCATCTGGTTGGTGAACTGCTTTATGCGGATGACGCCGATCTCGTGGCCCATGGTGAGAGGGATATGCAGAGTATCATGGATCTGTTTTCGGGGGCCTGTACGTCTTTTGGGCTTACTATTAGCCTTAAGAAGAAGGTCATGTTCACTCCTTAGTCTTTCATGGGTGTGATAGTTTTGAGAAGACAAAATATGAGCATGCAAAAATGAAGCGTGATATCCGGAAGAAAAACCTGTCAGATATATCAGGTCTGTCGGAGGATTTCATGCAGAACCACACCTGTGATTTATGCGGTAAAATGACTTTATCCGGAGCTGGCCTAGCTAGCCACAAGCGTTCACATGGAGATCAATCTTTCTTTGATAGGGAAAACATTGCAGGGCACAGATGTTCTGTTTGCTCTGTGGTCTGAAAATCGAATGGAGGCCTGAAGTGTCATATGAGCGTCCACAGTAGAGCAGCACCAGTTGGCATCCCTCAATCTCAGTTTAAGTGTGACCTTTGCAACAGACTGTGTAAGAGCAGGGTAGGTCTGAAGAGCCACCTTCGCTCGCACAGAAAATAGGAATTGATGCATCTTGATCACATCTCCACATGTATATATGTGTGTTTGTGTATAATTGTATATATGTGTATATAATTTTGAAAAAAAAATTTTTTGATTAAAAAATTTCAAAAATACATGAAAATGATTGAGTAATCAACAATAAAGCAGGGGAAAGATGGTCTTCTTCTGTCAAGAAGTGACAATTACTATGTATGTATGTATGTATGTATGTATGTATGTATGTATGAATGTATGCCTAAAACTTTCGACAGAGGCGACGGATTTTCACGAGATCAGTATCGTTTTGAAGCTCGACCCATCGGACGACAATATCGAATAATTGGCTAAAAACATTAATTCTTTGCTTAACTGGGAACGTTTCTATGTTTTGTTCTTCCGGTTTGGCGATAGGCGCAACAGCAAAGACGTCGTGTTATTGTTTTTTTCACATTCTTTTCCTCATTCGCAGTACGTGTTCGAGTCTGCTTGCTTACTACCACTTTTTTTTTTGCTCAACACAAATCTCCAAACACCCGGGCAACGCAGGGCACCCAGACTAGTGTATAATATAAATCTCACCTGTCTGTTTAAATGTATGTATGTATGTATGTCTCGCAAAGACTTTCGACTGAGGCAACGGATTTTTACGCGATCTGTATCATTTTGAAACACTACCTTTCGGACGACAAATATCGAAACATTTATTCCTTAACCCTCAACTGGGCATTTTTCGACAGGGAGGGGTCGCTATTTTTTTGTCGATATTTTCGAAAGTCATTCCCTCTTTTCGATTGTGTAGCCTTAATCTAATCTACCTACGTCACTCCCGGTTTGGCGATGGACGCAACAGCAAAGACGTCACGTTTTTTTTCATGTTCTTTTCCTCCTTCGCGGAACGAGTTTGAGCCTGCCTGCCTATTACCACTTTTTTCTGCTTAGCACAAACCATCCGAACACCAGGGCAACGTATGATAATAAATAGGAAATCTACATAAATCAAGATATCATATTTAAGCGTATTTTACGACCGGGAAATGACGGGCGCCCTGCTAGTATATATATATATATATCTATAATTATAAAAATCAAATGACCTTGTAACGGTTGCGTATGCGTACATAAACATAAACACATAACAGATAAACACAAATCGCTGGACCGGTTTCGTTCGAACAAATGGACGTCCTTAGAAAAGCGAATATCTTAAATTTATTGAATAAAAAACTTCAAGATATGGGAAACAAACGCAAAACGTGATTACAAATAAAACGTATAATTATCGATCTGTTTCATATATACGATATATATTATACTGAATAATCAACGTGACAATAAACCAATAATCAACGCATTGTTTTACTGTGTACGTTTTCAGCGTCCCAATTGTTTTGTTTTTTTCACATTTAAATTATCCAAATAAACAATTGCTAATACTTTCTGCTTTTTTTACATCGCACATTTTCGTATTAGTTTAAGTTGTTTTAATGCAATTTTCTTACAGATAAATTTACTTTTACCCGGTGACAACAATAAGAGCATTTTACAATGGCGATTTACCCACCACCTTCCTTTTTTATTTTATTCTTCATTTTTTAATACACCTTTCTTAAAAAAACATTCATACATTTTCTTCTACACTACCAACATAAATAAATAACCCAAAAAATATGTTTTTTTAATTGCGTTACAAATAAATAATCAACGTGACAATAAAACGTATTGTTTTACTGTGTACATTTTAGTGTGTGTGTGTGTGTGTGTGCATATTTATATATATATATAATACATGCAGAATACACCAGAATCCCAAACAACACCCAACATGGAAAACAAACATCTCGAGGATGAAATTCTAAAACTGAATGAAAAGATGGACAGAATAATCCTCATGATATCCCACCAACAGGATAAGATACTAACCAACATCGACGAAATTATAGAACTCCTAAAAGAACAACAAGAACATTTAGAACATCTAAAGGAACCACATATCCGGAATGAACCGCTGAAAACAAAAGAAAAAAACTCCAAACATGGAAAACTCTTATTAAAAAGAGAAAAATGGCCTACTACCGTGCAGGTAAATGTAGCGACACCGCCCTAACCTACAGGACATTTTTAACCATGGAGGAGCAATTTATACCAAACAAATTCCGAGAAAAAATCACACCACAAGACACAGAGGAGCAGAAGAAAATTAAAAAAAGCCCTAAACATATCAAAACTACAAGCTGAAATCGACATACAGGAGGACAGAAAGATACACCTCACAGAGGAATACACCAAAATCGACGATAAAATACTCACCGACATCAGAAAACTATGCCCCAAGGAGACCCACCAATTCCTTATTGGACTTTGGGAGTCTGAATGCAGAGAGGAGGAGGAAAATCCAAAAGAATTATCGAAAGGAAGATAACCTGGCTAAAGAATCTACCAGAAAAAGAAAAAAACGAACAAGTACCGAACATGACCAGTCAAACCTACCAAAAACCGAAACATACCCGATTTCAACAACTGGAGAGATTCCAAAACAAAGGTAAGAAACGAGACACACATCACTTTCCAACATACCCACACAACAGACCCAAACACACACAACGAAACGACCGGAACATATTCATACCATACACCCAATCCCCACCAACAAACTCAACCAAAACTCCCATCTAGAACACCACACATCCACACAGGCACAATACAAACACAAATACTACTACCAATATGCTCCAAAAAACAACATATCAACAACTGACAACCCACTACCACATGACAATACTAAAAGATACAACCTCCCACAACAATACGAAAATAGTTTCTACCAACCACGTCACCCAACTCAGCCAAGAACCCACTATCTCTTACCCCACCCCACCCACACAAACCACCAAAAAATCCCCTACTTAACAACCCCCACCATAACAACCCAATGGAACTAAACCACCCCTATAGATACCACCCAACACAAAACAATCTTTAGAACAACCACCCCCAGTACCCCACAGTACAAAACCGACCCCAAAAATACCCCCACACAGACACAACCAATCCGAATACCCCAGGTACCATCATAACCCATACATCCCTACAAAACGACACAACCAACCTCCCAACCGAATCAACGAAACTAACGACCCTCACAATCATTTTTTAGGAATCCCTCACAAAATGACAACACCAGACTAGACAACAAAAAACCCAAAGTCATCAACCTATCTACAGAGACACTTACAAAGGACGAAATTGAAGTACTAAAACTAGGCCTCAAATTCTGCCCAACTCCCAGAAGTAACATAACAGAGACCTCAAAGAATTTGAACGCAAATTTAGACTCATAGATATATTCAACGACAGTGATAACACAACAGACGACTCTCTAGTAAAAAAACAAATCAACATACTTCCCCAACAAACATAACAACTCAAAAGAACTAAATACCTTCTTTGAAACGCTCTGGAACCTCAACCCCCAACAAAAAGAAAACCCCACCAGTAATCTAACACGAAAACGAAATCAAGCACTTAAAAAAAATCCAACACAATAACAACTTAGTTATAAAGGAAGCAGACAAAGGTAGTGCAGTAGTTGCAATGAATAAGAACTTCTATAAAACAAAAATTTTAGAATCACTAGGGAACGAAAATTATTACAAACCAATTAGCTCTAATATAGACGACACAACCATATCTAAAATAACAAAACTCTGCACAACATACAATAGTACATTAACTAAAAAAGAAAAAGACTTCCTTACAAACTTCACAACAAAAACAAACATCTTCTATGGGCTACCCAAAATACATAAATCTAACCAGGTAAGACATGCCATCAACATACAAAAGTCGGAATACATAAGCACCCCAAACCCCAACGACCTCACATTCAGACCCATAGTAGCAGGACCATCATGCCCAACAAGCAGACTTAGCAACCTAATAGATATACTATTACAGCCCTTCACCAATCTAGTCAGAAGTTTTGTAAGAGATAACACACACTTCCTTAGCTCCCTACCACAAACAGTAGACGATGGGACTATACTAGCCACATTCGATGTTAGCAGCCGATATAGCAATATCCCACACAATCTAGGAAAAGAAGCTATCGCATATTGGATTGACAAATATACACAGACTTTACACCCCGGATTCAATAAACAATTCGTGATTGATAGCATCGATATAATCCTCAATACCAACTCCTGCCAATTCAATAAAGACAAATACATCCAAATACTAGGCACAGCAATGGGTACCAATGTGGCACCGACATATGCCACCCTTACACTCGGCTTCCTAGAAGAGACCCTTTATGAAAGGATAGAGTAAAAGTACGGGCACAATATAAAAACAATGTTGCAATATTTTAGGTGTATAATGGGGTAGTTATTTAATTGCCGCCCACATCGGCAATATTTGGCACAAGGCCTGGAAAGTGGGAACCCCGCAGGCTCCCCTAAAGGAGGGGCACTCCTGTAATTTTAAAAATTGCCTGAGTAACCCCGTCGGCATTCCCCGGTCGGGGCGCCTCAGGCAGCAAGCAATAAACTTGCCCCACCGGAAAGCCCGGTGGCAAGGCCTGGGAGGGTGGACCTCCTAGGTATTACCCAGGCGGTGTACCTCAGTCCAACAGGTGCTGGGCCGGTTCCAGGCCCCTAACCTGTTGGGCTGAGTGTCAAGTGACGAATCCTTGACTTGTACTACCCTGTCTCCATGCAGCCGAAGCCGCTAGGAGACACCCCATCAAAATGGAATTCTAATGGGATATGATCCCACGCAGTCGGACGATTCTATTTATAAACGATGCTGCTAAGAACTGACGAATCAAATTAATTCACGTTCTGCTACCAGCCAATCAGAAACCAGAATTGCTTCATAAATATTAAACCTTTTCTGGAGCAATTTCACATGTTCTTTCCCGGGTTTCGACACGGTAAGAATATTTTGTTCTGTGGAACTGTCTACTACAAACAAGTCACCTCCCAGGACTTGTGTGTAACAGCGAACCATCTGAAACTGTTCTAAAAGTCAAAACGGCTTACACTTCTAGAGGTTATGCGCCCAGCGTGCGTCTTTATTTCGATGGATCCGAATCAAAATTCGAATTGTGGCAAGTTAAATTTCTGGGATATCTACGAATCCAAAAGCTACACAAAGTACTACAAACACAACATGAAAACAGAAACGACCCCGACTTCATTGAAAAGAACGCAACTGTCTTTGCGGAATTAATACAGTGTTTAGATGACCGAAATCTATCACTGGTAATGAGAGAAGCCCTGGACGACGGCTGCAAAGCATTAAACATATTGAGAGAGCATTATTTATCGAAAGGAAAACCCAAAATTATTTCATTATACACTGGACTGACCTCTCTAAAACGAATGGAAGCCGAAACTATTACTGATTATATTATAAGAGCCGAGACAACTGCAAATTCTTTAAAAATGTCTGGTGAAGTTATAAGTGACAGTCTGTTAATTTTCATGGTCCTTAAGGGATTACCGAGTGATTTCAAACCATTTACCACCGTAATAACACAGAAAGAAAAACCCATGACTTTTAGCCAATTCAAGGTAGCACTCAGAAGTTACGAAGAAACTGAAAAAATGATCACAGAAAAAAACGAATCCACAAATATCATGAAATTTAAAAATACACACATAAAAACACCAAAATCGAATTATACCCATGCCAGGAATAAAAAACGCAACTTTGCCAAAAGCAGGTTTTTCCTAAAAAAAAGTATAAAAATTATTTGCTATAATTGTGGACGACCTAATCACAAGAGTTTCCAATGTAGATACAGGACTCAAAATGGCGACTACATTAAAAATGTAGAGAGCTCTGTTAGCGAACATACATTTTTATTTTCGTGTACATTTGATGCTTCAAGAAACAATAATAATTTTCTTGTCGATTGTGGGGCCACGGCACATGTGATTACAAAGGAATCTGATTTTATCAATTTTGACCCCAACTTTAAGCCACAAAATCATTTTGTAGAACTAGCTGACGGGAGTCGAGTCAATGATATCGTTTTGAAAAGAGGCAATGCGAAAGTCTCGCTAAAGAACAATAAAGGTGAACTGTGTTTCTGTATTCTAGAAAACGTTCTTCTAATCCCAAAATTTAAACAAAATATATTTTCTGTACAAGCTGCCACAAAACAAGGTGCAAATATAAACTTTAGCTCCACTAAATCAAAACTGGTATACCCGAATGGAACTGTATTCGACATTAAAGAAAATGGAAGACTATATTATTTAAATAGCGTAGTCCCATCAAAAACCGCCTGCCATGATCTACAGACATGGCATAAAATTCTTGGACACTGCAATATTCCTGATATCAAAAAGTTGCCGACTGTAGTTGATGGAATGCAAATACAAACATCAAAAACCTTCAACTGCGACGTCTGTACGCAAGGAAAAATGACAAACTATCAAAACAAGATACCAGACAAAAAGGCCAAAAAAATCCTATCAATGGTGCATTGTGATTTGAACGGTCCCGTAGAACCGATGGCCAGAGAACATTATAGATATGTGTTGAATTTCGTAGATGACCATTCAGGTTTAATAATGGTTTACTTTTTAAAGAACAAATCTGATACCCTGCTAGCAACTAAGAAATATCTAGACGGCATGGCCCCCTACGGTGAAATCAAGTGTATTCGCTCTGACAACGGTACGGAATTTACCAATAAAGACTTTGAACTTTTACTAATTAACCATCATATCAGGCATGAAACATCAGCTCCTAGATCGTCACACCAAAACGGGACTGCTGAACGTGCGTGGCGGACACTTTTTGAAATGGCAAGATGCCTACTCATTGATTCAAAACTCCCTAAAAACCTCTGAACGTATGCACTTATGGCGGCAGCCTATATACGCAACAGGTGCTTTAACAAAACACTATCTAAAACTCCATATGAATCTTTCCGCGGTAAAAAAAAAAAAAAACACATTTAAGCAGAATGCATATATTTGGTTCAACTTGCTTCGCATATATAGAGAAAAAGAGTAAATTGAATATTAAAGCCGACAGAGGTATATTTCTGGGATACGATAAAAACAGTCCAGCCAATTTAATATTTTTTCCCGAAATAAATAAAATAAAAAGAATCCGGTGTGTAAAATTCACAGACACGTTTAATTTTACAGACGAAAACCCGTCATATGAAGAGGATGAAATTATATTACCTCAAATAATTAGAACAAACGAAAACAATAAAAATGACGGAGACGAGAGTGTCCATTATGATGATGATGATGATAAAGTCGAAAGATATCCCAAAAGAAATAGAAGACGACCCGATTTTTTTTTTGTGGTCGAAAATATAAAAGATTATCAAATCGACTATTGCTATTCAATGGAAAATGCGCCAAAAAGCTTCAACGAAGCAATTAATTCAGAACATTGTGATGAATGGAAAATTGCCATGAAAAAAGAAATAGATGCCTTAACCGAAAATGATACCTATACGGTAGTGCCTCTCCCAAGAGATAAGCATGTTATTTCTACCAGATGGGTCTTTACAAAAAAGAGTACAACATCAGGCATAGAACAGTACAAAGCAAGATTTGTTGCTAAGGGGTGCTCCCAGATTTACGGTAAAGAATACTTTTCTACGTTTTTCACCGACCACAAATCTAACGACAATCAGAATTTTACTGCAAGTCGCATCACAATATGACTTAAATATTCATCAAATGGACGTAAAAAATGCTTATTTGAATGCCCCAATAGACTGTGAAATTTATATTACCCCTCCAGAGGGATTTATAATGAAAAATAAAAATAGCGTGTGGAGACTTAACAAGTCATTATATGGTCTAAAGCAGATTGCTCAGTGTTGGAACACAGTATTCCATGATTATATTATTAAACAACAATTTAGACAATGCGCTGTAGACCCCTGTTTATATACCCAACGCAAAGACGATAAACTAATGATTTTGGTTTTGTGGGTCGATGATATTTTAATCGCATCAAATTGTGGCATAATGTTAACTGATGTTAAGAACAAATTAAGTAAAAGATTCAAAATAACCGATCTTGGCAAAATATCCTGGTTTCTGGGGATAGAATTTACTCAAAGCAAAGGACTTGTTACAATGACTCAATCGAGATACATCGACAAAATACTATTAAAATTTGGAATGGGAAAGTGCAAGAAACGCTCTACACCAGTCGAAAATTATATTAATAAAAATTTACACAGAGAATGACACACAATATCGCGAAATTATAGGTAGTCTTATATATTTAATGACTGCAACCAGGCCCGACATATGCTATACAGTAACAAAACTGTCACAAAAATTATCACGACCGACAATGAAGGATTTAAACAGAGCTAAACAAGTCCTACGTTATTTTAAAGGAACTAAGGAACAGAAGTTAGTATTTAGAAAATCAAGAAATCCCCTAAAATTAGGAGGTTTTTCGGATTCAGACTGGGCAAACGACGAAGATCGCAAGAGTGTATCTGGATATTGTTTCAGATTCTCAGAAAATGGGCCTATTATTTCATGGAAATCTAAAAAGCAACAGATTGTATCTCTCTCTACGTGTGAAGCAGAATTTATCGCGATCACACACACGACCCAGGAAGCACTCTACCTTAAAAATATCCTGAAGACTATTTTAGAGCCAGAATTGATTACAAGCCCCGTAGTAATTAATTGTGATAATCAAGCCAGTATAGTCTTAGCACAGAACACGATAATCAACCAAAGATCTAAGCATATAGATATAAAATAGCATTTCATAAAAAACGAGATAAAAAAGGAATCCATTATTTTGAATTACATATCATCAGAACAAAATATCGCTGATGTATTTACGAAACCGGCGACACGGATAAGGCTACAACGTTTTTTCTCAAAACTTGGTGAATTCGACTGAATAATTTTTTTTTCTTTCACTGCCCTGTATGTATATAGATTTCTATATATCAAAAAAAAATAGTCCTGGACAAGACGTTAAACTGTATCCATATTTTATTTGTATTAACACTTTAACCTACTAATGCGTAACTAATACTTGTGCTTTAAAAAAAATCTTTGTAATTTTCCTTTTTGACATTTGAACACAATTAAAAATGGCGTCTTTTTAAATGCTAAAATTCTAAGATCCAAATGATTTCTAATTTTTGTCATGTCTAAGTAAATATAAAAATATATATTTATTTTTGAGCAGAACAAACACAAGGGACTTCCCCATTATAAAAAAATAGAGAGGATGTTGCAATATTTTAGGTGTATAATGGGGTATGATCCCACACAATCGGACGATTCTATTTATAAACGATGCCGCTAAGAACTGACGAATCAAATTAATTCACGTTCTGCTACCAACCAATCAGAAATCAGAATTGTTTCATGAATATTAAACCTTTTCTGGAGCAATTTCACATGTTCTTCCACGGGTTTCGACACGGTAAGAATATTTTGTTCTGTGGAACTGTCTACTACAAACAAGTCACCTCCCAGGACTTGTGTGTAACAGCGAACCATCTGAAACTGTTCTGAAAGTCAAAATGGCTTACACTTCTAGAAACACTCTTCATAAAATCTTGGAAAAGATACCTAGACGACTGCTTTATCCTCTGGAGAACCTCATTGGGGGATATCAAAGAACTCCACACTTTGCTACAAAATCTACACCCAAAAATAAACTTCACACTAGAACAAAGCCCCACAGAACTACCTTTCCTAGACATCCTAGTAACAATAAAAAACAACAACATAATCACAGACATCTACCACAAACCCACAGACACTCAACAATACCTCCACTTCAAAAGCCACCATCCTAAAAACTGTCTAAAATCAATACCTACTCCCTAGCACGTAGAGTCTAGTAACAGACAGACATAGTAACAGACAGACACCTCCGTTCAACTAGACTGAATGAACTACAAATAACACTGCGGAAAAGAGGATATCCACTACCACTAATACAGAAAGGTATTGAACTGGCTGAAAAAATTCCAATAGACCAACTAAGAACCCCAAAAGAACACAACAAAGAACAAATTTTAGCATACGTCTCTACACACAACACAAACAACCCAGAACTATTCACACAGATAACAAAAATATTATCCTCCTCAATCAGAACGACAAACTAAACAACATACTTAAAACAACAAAAATAATAAAAAGCAAACGCCAACCCAAAAACTTAAAACACATCCTAACTTCCTCAAAACTCGTCCCACATACTACAAAAGGGGTTACAAAATGCAACAAACCGCGATGTGGAGTATGTGGCATAATAATAGAAGGTAACCCATACACATTCAAAAACCCAGCACAAACATTCAAAATAAAAAAGGATCTAAATTGCACCTCCAGAAATGTAGTACATGCACTAAGATGCACAACATGCAACAAATCCTACATAGGCGCCACCAAAAATTTCAGCAATAGTGTGGCCTTACATAAGAGCAACATCAAAATTGCAGATAACATACACCTCTATGTTTCAAAACACACATGCAGTGGAAACAGCTTCAAAATAATGCCAATCTTCCAAACAGACAATTATTTTTATTTACTTACACAGGAAAAAACTTCATCACCAGATTCACTCCTGAACTGAACAGAGCCTAATATGATCACACAAAAACATGAAATGCAAGGTACACTCGCATGCACATCCATACACATACATATATACACACCCACACATAAATCAGAGCCGACACATTAAAACACACACGTGCGTGCATACAACCACACACAGACATAACACCCCTATCTCTAATACAACACACTGAACAATACCAACCCTACTTAACCTTGAAACCAACAACACTAGGAAACACCTAGAACCATAGTATAATATCTGTTCCAACACCTCGCTCCCTCCTCAGCCAGTGGAGGAGAACCCCCTCATGACTGAAACAACTATCATCCCTTCTATCATCCCCCTCCCATACTTATACCCCCTCCAATTGCCCCCCCCTGGGGAACAACATCTTCCCCACACTAGGAACCGATCCTAGGTCTGGCCATACCCACATGGGGAGACAAATAAATAGAAACATTAAAAAATCCCCTATACATATTTTAAATACACCCCTCTTTCTAAACAAACATAATATAAGGAATACCCGAAAAGACTAAAACGAAAAATCACAATACTAAAATCCAAGAATCCAAAAAATAAATATCAAAATAGAATGAAGGCACCCCTACCCTTATTTCAGAAGAGCTGGTCCCCCCTCCTCACACATACACATTAGTAACGACCTTGGATCACAGTCACCTTCCTAAGGAAGCAAATAACCTCATAATACTATAAAACAGTATACACATTCTCAAACCAATAAAAGCAAACACACACACACGCACACACACGCACACACACGCGCACACGCACACGCACACACAAACACACACACACACCCTACCCTACCCTAAAGGAAAAGAAAAAACACTAGCAGAAAGAGAGAGTGACTACAGCCAGGTCAGCGGCCTAGACAAGCCCAATAAAAGAGTAATAAAAATTGAACATGTCAATGAATAATAAACACTTACAAGCCTCCACCCCTTGGAAACACTTCAAATGAACTACGAAAATTGCCATTTTTACATCTCCAACACATTTGAAAATAATTTCTGACGAGGACGCTTCACAGAACGTCTGAAACGCGCGTAAAAACGATTTCAATGACTTAAAAACATTATTACAATGATCCAAACATAATTCTCAATGAAAAGCCAAGACACGGAATAATAAAATAATGTTAAAAATACACATTGTTGATGACTACTCCCTTATTTAAATATATATATATATATATATATATATATATATATATATAAAATTTATTTATACAAACATTGATGGCTACATATGTACATACATGTTTCTGTAATCACCCGTTATTGGGGCGATTACTGGCAGTTTTCGATGGAAATTCTTAGCCTGAAGACGTAATCTCCCCAATAACGGGTGATTACAGAAACATGTATGTGCATATGTAGCCATCAATGTTTGTATAAATAAATTTAATATACTCTTTTTACTCATTGAGCGTTTTTGGGTAGACACATGCTGTTTCAATAGACGTACTTCTAGGAAACTAAACTGTACTGCTATATATATATATATATACATATATATATATATATATATATTAAGTAATGTGATTTATAATTTAAAAATTAAAAAAAAAAATTTTTAATTTAAAAATCAAATTTTAATTAAATTAAAAATCAGTTTCATAAGAAGGAACAACAACAAAGTCACTTCTTATGAAACTGATTTTTAATTTAATTAAAATTTGATTTTTAAATTTAAAAAAAAATTTTTTAATTTTTAAATTATAAATCACATTACTTAATATTGAATTAGCTCTAGGACATTTAACTATCGAGCTTATTATATATCTAAATTACAACGAGCATTTCCTGTATTTTAATTAAACTAGTAATTTCACTATTACATTAAAATACACTTAGCTCTTTAGACTATTATTCTAATCTCCTTTAAATTTATATATATATATATATATATATATATATATATATATATATATATATATATATATATATTGTTTTAACAAAAACCAAGAATTAAAAGAATGGATTGATAGCAACAAATAGTGTATTTCATCGTTCGTTACAATTGTTTCAAGACCATTCAGACAAATCCAAACATTATGTCGTTTGAAAATATTCACCAGAACAGCTTTTCTTCAGACTTATTGAATAAAAAACACTTTAACAATAAACCAATTATGGAAACCATTTCCCTTATAAGGAAAAGAAAACAAGCGAAAATATTTTACTTATATCGCATCCTTGCAAAGTATGTTTTTAAATTTATATATTTACGTATTTTCGTATCTCCATTTAAAAAAGAAATGAAAAATTCAAATAAAATATCATACAATGTTACCACTAGTTACCTATGTCCATTTAATATGTTTTATTAATACTATGCATTGATTTCTTAAATTAAATTTCTTTATTTAATTAAAATCATTTTTTATTAATCCGGAATAATCAACTAAGATAAATTATTGCCATTCTATGTTAGTTTCGTATCTGGAATTTGCTTTGTTAATTTACAAAAATATCGGCTAACCTATTTATGTGATTTAAGAAAAGTTTTTGTTGAAAACTTATTCAATAAGGAAAGAAAGTTTAACATTACTTTATACTTAGTTCATTCTCATTCTTCATTTAAAATTAAGGATCCCAATCTATTTTTTACTTTATATATATATATATATATATATATATATATGTATATATATATATGTATATATATATATGTGTGTGTGTGTGTATGTGTGTGTGTGTGTGTGTGTGTGTGTGTGTGTGTGTGAAGAAATTAATAATACGACAATATATACTAATGCATTTAGATTTATTAGTTTATTCAATATGGGTGTTGCATCAATTTATACCATGGTATCTCGAAACCTAATGCTTCTCATCAGAAGTATAGATGCACATAGGCACACATATATCGAACACTCACCTCATACTCCACCGTAGCATACACGGTCTCCACCTATTTTTATTTTGTAATATCAGCTATATTCGTCCCCTTTCGCATACATCACGATATTTTTCCTATTTCTTTCCTCCCAACAATTTCAATGTATTACCTTTTTCATCTCACGCACAATTATTTCGCTCCTAATGTAGCTATCGCTTGACTCCGTACCCCTAATATGTTACATAACATCTTCTCTCCTGATGAGAAGCATTAGGCTTTGAAATACCTTGATAAAAAGTTTGCATCCTACAATCCTAATTGATGTAACATCCATATTGAATAAGCGAATAAATCTATATGGATTAGTACATATTTTTATATTTTCGTTTTTTTTTTTTTTTGTACTTCTTCATATTCTGTATAAGATCCTAAGCAATTTTTAGAGCTTCGCATTATCCCGATAAGTCTCCTTTTAACACATCTAAAACAAGAATAAGTTTAAGGCCCCGTAAAATTCATACAAGAATTGTCTGTAGAAAAAAAAAATATTTTCAAATATAAAAGCATGAGTTGTACAGCGGCGCATCTCCGATCTCGCTCTTTGAACATTGTGTCACTTTCAGACATGATAAAAGGCTCATATCGCTCTTGGGATTTATACAAAGTTGGCCAACTAGTAGATGGTTTACAACAAAAGAAAACCGGTCATCATCAAACGGAAATGGAATCATGTCATCTTTTCTGGGGCGACAATTTTATTAGACAACGAGTAGTTGATCTGCAAAAAAAAATCAGTTCTAGATGTATGTTTTCTAAAGGCTGCGCGTTCAATCCTCAGTACAGGCAATTAAAAAAAGAAAACTCTTTTATTTCTACCAGGTCATGGCTGACGGGCTAATCGTGGGAAAATAATTATGAGTCTAAAAGAGATAACTCGGAAAATTATGTCCCTTGAATGTCTCTTGTTTGACGTCTGAGTGAATAAGATTAAAATTAAAACGATTGCCACATCCTTTAAATTAACATAAAGTTTATTTTATTTTAGTAATAGTTAGTAGTTAGTTAAATAAAATAATATTTGATTCATATTTTCAGAGTATCAAATTTTTATAAAAGAAAAAATGGATATTCTTGTATTTTTATTCCATTTAAGATGTTGATGTGAATGAATCTAACCTATGTCAAGTCTCCATCTAAATTGTTTTGTAATCCTCGAGAGCTAAGTCATGTGGGAGTTGAAACCCCCAGCCTAACTCGATTGTCGCCCTTTAACTCAGAAGAGCGACCTAGCTACGTCACTCCCTTTTTTCCATCTTTCTTTCTTTTTTGCAACGGACCTTCAAGCAGTTAAGAGGTAACAAACACCGCTCCGGGTGGTATGAGCCACCACAGCGCCCTTACTAGCTAGTCAGCCTTTCACAGCTACCGATCGCAAGTAACGAACTCTTATTCTAACGAGCTCTCATTCTTTCTATTGCTTCTTCATGTATATTTATATAAATAAATTGCATTTCTTTCGCTGATATTTTCGTGTTCATTATGCGACTTTTTGTCTTTTCAATTCCTCTACCACTAAATACATCTACCATCATACACATGGGAACGGGGTCGTCTATCACACAGCAAACCATCCTGTCCGCAATAGTCAAGAGAATACGCAGGATGGGCAAGATTTCCTAAGCAAATTCTCCTTGGATATCTTTGGTATGAGGTGTTGTGAGATGACGATTATTACTATCCTGGTGGAAGATAACACTCTTTCCGTTGACTATAGAAGTTCCTTATCAAGTAACCATGAGTGAGAATATTGCAAAAGAACATGAATGATGATTTAATTATCTGAGAGCAAAAGTCGCTAATGCAAGTTGGAACAATAAAGTTGTCGCCCTAAAGAAACAACACTATAGTTATTTAAAAATTTTATTAAAAATTTCAATTCAAGCAACTTGATTGTGTAATAGAGCTGACATATATTCAATGCAGCAGCATTCAGACTCAATCATCGCCTCGATACGAGTCTGGAACTGAAAGCATACATATATGTAAAGTCTGGAACTGAAAGCATATATATATATATATATATATATATATATATATATAGAGAGAGAGAGAGAGAGAGAGAGAGAGAGAGAGAGAGAGAGAGATAGATAGATAGATAGATAGATAGATAGATAGATAGAGAGAGAGATAGATAGATAGAAAGATAGATAGATAGATATTACTCCATGCAACTATTATTTGACTACACATTTGCAAAACATATTTCGGTCATAGTTGCATTAGCCAGATACGCTCGATGCACAGTTAAATGCAATTAAAATTACTCTCTGGAACTTTAAATGTTTTTATTTATTGACTGGCCTGGGTGTCCGGCGTTGCCCGGATGTTTGGAGGTATGTGTTTAGCAAAAACAAAAAAAGTGGTAGTAGGCTGGCAGGCTCGAACCCGTACCGCGAAAAAGTAAAAGAACGTGAAAAAACGTGACCTATTTGCTGTTGCGTCCATCGCCAAACCGGAAGTGACGAATGTTTAAATTTAGGCTAGTCAATCAAAAAGAGGGGATGACTTTCGAAAATATCGGCGAAAAAAAAAAGCGACTCCTCCCTGTAGAAAAATGTCCAGTTGAGGGTGAAGGAATTAATGTTTTTAGCCAATTCTTTGATATTTGTCGTCCGAAGGGTTGAGCTTCAAAACGATACCAATCTCGTAAAAATCCGTCGCCTCTGTCGAAAGTTTTAGGCAGACATACATACCTTTAAACAGATAAGTGAGATTTATAGTATAGACGGTTATCATCATCATGCCAGGTTTGGCAATGATCCGTCCAGTTATGTGGGCTGTAGGAGAGTATATATACATAGGTTATGACCTTGATCTTTAAGCTTTTTATTGAAAAATTGTGTGCACCATCCCTAGGTAGGGGACCATCATTGTGTCAGGTTTGGTTATGAACAGTACAGTGTTTTGCGCTGTAGGAAAGTTGTACACACACACACATACATACACACGAACGCTACTCCTTTATATATACGTATATATATGTGTGCGTGTGTGTGTGCGTGTGTGTGTGTGTGTTTGCATGTGTGTGTGTGTGCATATGTTAAATTTTATCTGTTCAATCCTCATTCAATCATTTTAACTTTTTTATCTATAGCTATTATTACTAAAATGAAACTAAGCACTTAAATAACCTTCATCCGTATATATATGTGTGTGTGTGTGTGTGTGTGTGTGTGTGTGTGTGTGTGTGTGTGTGCCCTTCTAACTGGTTAATACCCGGTTACCATGATAGCCACATCCTATCACTCTTAATATAATTTATGTCAAACTATTTCAATATCCCCACTGTGCAAAGATCCAATATAGGGAAGATTTTTTAGGGGTTTTGTGGATTCAGTGTTGCCATATATGCGCTGTCATATGGGAATTAAATTACTTTTACGTCGAAATATTGATATTGATTTGAAAGTACTTCCCAGATATCGAGGTAAACTAAAAAGCTTTCTTCCATTAGTCAATATTGGCTAGAAAGTATGTGTTGACCTCAAATTATATATATATATATATATATATATATATATATATATATATATATATATATATATATATATATATATATATGGGGTGTATAATATTTTTATAGTAAAATTTATTATTACCTACAAACTCTAGTGTTCCATGCTTACGTAATATTCAGTTCATGAAATGATAATTACTCCCCGGTCTAAGGATTCGAACACAGTTTCACAAACACCTTTCGGACTGCAACCTGATATTATACCCATAAACCACCGTTACTTAATATAGAAAAGAAGAGGATTTAAATTGTATATAAAGCCTAGTCAGCAAAACATATGAAGTAACCATATAGTGTTCAACAACAGAGGCCAGAACATCGCTTTATGACTAGTTTGACTGCTTATTATAAATTCACATAGAGACCCAATCTTTGCTTTTAATGGGCGACAGCTATATATATGTGTGTGTGTGTGTGTGTGTGTGTGTGTGTGTGTGTGTGTGTGTGTGTGTGTGTGTGTGTGTGTGTGTGTGTGTGTGTGTGTGTGTGTGTGTGTGTAAAATAGCAGCAGCCATGAGAAGTCATACGAAGGTGATCAGGAACCGCACTTAGTTGCAGAAAATAGGATCACGTGATTCGTGATTTCTGGAAAATTTATAATAGTGTGATGAATCAACAATTCCAACACTATCTAATAATGATGAGGTCGCTTGAACAGTTTCCGGGGAAACTGTCTTGCTAGCCTAGCGGTTTGCCTCCAACTACACCGTAAGCCCCACAAACCATATCCTCCTAAATTTTCTTTTGGGGGACAGAAAGTACACTCGTATGTCTGTAAATCACCCTTTCTCATGTCTGTGATATCATAAAAACAACCTAGACACCTTTAAGGCATGTGAGCTTGTTCTCATTCCTGCCATATTAATTAACACTTTCTTCACTGAGCTAGCTCCTGTCTTCTCTAAAATCTTCAATAAATGTCTAGCTGAGTCTTGCTTCGCTGATAGCTGGAAAATTGTCTCCGTTGTACCAGCATTAAAGAATTCTGGCGAAGGAACTCACTCAATTATTGACCCATCAACTTCGCAACAATCTATGCGTCTTTAATTGATCGAGCACAAATCCACCATCTTGTAAACACCAAACTTCTTTTCGACTAATAGTATGGATGTAGGTAATCCCGTTCTACTGCAAATATTTTAACGGTCATCTCTAAACGCATATACAAAGCACTGGGTAAGGCAAAAAGGAGCTGTAACCCTTGATATATTTAAAGCCTTTGACAACGTCTGACATCAAGGGCTTCTAAGAAAAATTAAATCCTATGATATTTCTGAACGAATACTCAACATAATCGGATTCTTACTAGACAAGAGAAAATTCCAGGTTGTTCCCGATGGCCGTTTGTCTAAACAACATGATATTAATGCAAATGTGTCTCAGTGGTCAATCCTTGGACCTTTATTATTCCTGATATCTATAAATGGTCTCCCTGATAAAATTGTGTCTCAGATGACACCACACTCTATGAGGAAAATATGAATGTACACATAATCAACGCAATGGTAAAATCTTAGAAACTGATCTTCAATCAATAATGGAATAGAGCCACATGTAGATGGTACCTTTTAATTCAACTAAAAAATTATTTTTTAAAAAAACCTTCTCAAACGTCATGACAAATAACACCCTATTTAAGTACCCATCTTTCAAACTCCTCGCTCTAACATTCACAGGAAACATTAATTATGACAAATACATTGAGGATATTGCCAATGCTGCTGTAAAAAAAGGGTGGGATCCTTCTATCGTGATAGAAAATTACTACACACCATAGAGTATCCTATATTTTTACAAAGCTACAATTCTTCCGGGTATGGAGTATTCTTGCCACATCGGACTGGAGTATCTACCACTAGTGCCTCACATTTAGACAGAGTCCAAAAAAGAGTCTCAAATCTAACAGGTCCCGCACTGTCGGGCAGGCTCCAACCCTTGTCTTATTGTCGTAATGTCATATCTCAATGTAACTGTTTTACAAATACTTCAATGAAATCTATTTTGATGAACTCGTAGCACTTGTGTACCCCGAAGTACGTATTCTCACTAACCATTCAAATAGCAAAATCATATTGTTGGGTCCCTAGATGCCGGAAACGTTACGCACGATTTCAGATAGTATTCTTGTACGTTCCAAGTGGCAATATGCTTTGTTTGGAGTGAAAATGAATGTGTGTGTGTATGCGTGTGTGCGTGTGTGTGCGTGCGTGTGTGTGTGTGCGTGCGTGCATTGGTTATCGAGGCTTATCTGGGTATATACAATAGAGTATTGCCCTATTTGTATTTTGAAATTATCTTCTTGACTCCGTGAGCAATTTTTCCGGTTTATATTTTTCTTCCGCCTAAACTATTGGCTAAAATAAGAAAACGCCTTCAAAATCAGCACAAATATAGCAAATAAGGAGCCTAAGATGACGTGCAGATTCCCGAGTTCGACAGAAATATTTTGTAATTCAACAAGATATGAAACGTTGTGAGAATAACACTTGGGATGAGAACAATAGTCTGGATAATCCAAATAATACAATTGAACAATCCTCATCTCAAAAATAGGAAAATACGAATAGTGGTAATGGTGGTTAGAAACAGAATGGCTATCACAAATCCAGAATCGGTTTCTGATAACCCATAACTTCTGTACTTTTTTGTAAATATTAGGTTGGCAACTAAGTTCTTGCTGTTTTTTAAATCTACATTTTTAAGTAAAATGACAACCATTTAATCAATGATGTATTCTCCATTTATGTTTATAACTTTTCCCAAAGTTCAACAAAATTCTCAATACCTTTCCTGTAGTAAACATTTGATTTTGTCTCGAAGAATAAAATATAACAAATGAATTTTCAAAACACAATATATTTTTAAAAAAAAAAAATAATGTAGTTGCCATATCTATATATACGCTTGTTAAATACTGTCTTGTTGTCTTGTTTTCTCGGTCTTTTAAGCATATAATATTTTGGAATTTCTTTTTGAGGATTAAATACGAATTCTCTCAGTTTTATCAATCATAAAATGATTTAATTCCTTTTCGCCAATACATTTCCCAAGTGAATATAAAGTTCAGACAAATTTGCAGATTATGCAGTGATAAACTCCTACGTGAAAGCCGGAAAACAAGAATGGCGGAATTCTTTTTTATTTATTTATTTTTTTATTTATTTATTTTATTTTATTTTATTTATTTATTTATTTTTTTTTTATTTTTTTTTTTTTTTTGCTGCTGCTGTTGTTTTTGCTGTTTTTGTTGCTGGTGTTCCTTCTTCTCTTCTATAAACGAAACTGTCCTTCAAAAAATGTACCGAAGTTTTGAATTGTTAAAAAATGAACAGTAAAATTTAGCTACTAACCTCACTCTTTTAGAGTTATTTCCTTTTATTCCCGTTTATAACACCGCATCATGCAAATATGATGCTTGTAATATGTTTTCTGGAGAAATCCGCACATAGGAGTACCCTCCATTATACTTCTTCACAATGACAAAAGGTGTTACTCATGATTAATAATTTGTAGGTTGGATTATTTGATTACCCCTATTTATTGAAGACTGTCTAATTCTTTTTTTTAACTATAGTAAAATCTGCGTATGGTACATGACGCTTTCGTCTGATGATTGGTTTTGTATCTGACATCAGTTTAAAAGTCGCTTTAATATCTACAACGTCTTAGACCTTCTTGAAAAACATTGCTGAGCTTTGCCTAAAATAGGTTCTTAAAATGTGTTTCAGCATCTGCTGTAGAATTAATATTGAAAAAATTGAAAATTGAGTTCAGAAGAACATTGGAAACATCAAGTTCAATAAAATCCAAATCAAGAGGATTCACAGTTCAAACATAGTACACAACTGAATTGTTTTTTCTTTAGAAGACATTACATGTTAGCTCACTAGTCCTTGTCTTGTGTTGTATCCTTAAGAGTTGGTTTTCCCAATAACTCCCAAGTTGGATTTGAAATAAAAGTGATATATGAAGCAGTATTGTACTGAAAATTTATTGGTTTGTTGTTTATCTCAACAAGTATATATTTTCCACGAGCTTTAAAATTTACATTAAAAGTGGAAAAAACTCAATTCGATACGAATTCATGTTAACATCCTGGCGTTTTCATATGGGTTTTGCCTCTTGGCTGTGAAGTATTCATCATGGTAGTGTTACGGTTATTCTGTTCACAAACTCCGTTCTTGTGCAAGCGACGAGAACAATGTTGGCATATGTTTTTTTTTTAAGTGGCAAAAATGATCATAGTACATTTCTCCACGTGACCAGCAGGATGTTTGAGGTTTCTTTCTCCTTCCAATTGGTGATTTTCCTACTGATTTTTTTTATTGATGCAAACATATGTGTTAATAGAACGCTTTATTAAACGCTGACATTATGTAGTCAGAATGTGCAAATGTTTTTCAGTGTGTAACAAAAGTTTCTTTTTGCAGCAATACTAAAAATTGGTCACGGCGGCCAAAACGACGTATGTTGCATATTTCTATGTGGTTGCGTCCTTGCATGTGTGTAAGAACAGAAACGTCTATCCTGGTCAATGTGTATGAGAAGCGTCTATCTTATGCAAGGGTGTGTGGGTGTGAAACACGTACAATAACACAGTTTGTTAACATCAATCTGCAGCATCGCGCATAGGCAAAGAACATATCTTTATCGTTGTGTCGTCTTCTCTTCTCATCATCCAAGTTCATCTTCCGTCATAAGAAACCAACAATAGGTTATATATTTGATATAACTTTATTTGCGTTTTGAAGTTTTCATCGGCTTCTTCTGATTTCTATAATATGCTAAAGGTCACGTTTCTCCTAGCTTCCAAACGCGGAGACGATATCTTCCGTTCTAACTTGGCCAACTCCTTCACTGTCACTCTAAACTCTAACTGTACGTGACTCAAAATCTATCTCCTGTTCATGAAGTCATTCATACACGTAACCAAATAACAAATCAGCTGATCATTGTTTGTAAGTTTGTCCCGTGTTTTGTTTATTTAGCTAACATTCCTGTTTGTTCTAACATTCTTACGTTAACATTCCCGATACATTTCTTGCATAAATATTTTATCTTTAAAATAAGTAATTCGTTTCAATATATATTTTCTAACATTTTTTTCTATTTTCCAAACATCACCAACGATGATACTAATAACCGTGCAGGTTACTTGGCATCCTCCCACAGTGTTCTATATAACATTTCTCCACATGGCCAACAGGGTCTTGGATATTTTTTTCTCCTTCTAGTTGGAGTTTTCCTACTTATGTTATACTGCTGGAAACAGATGGGTTAATAAAATGTTGTTCTTGTTTATTAAACGTTGACATTCTGTGGTCAGAATTTGCACTGTCATTTTTTTTGTCTTTTTTCCAACATAGTAGAATGTGTATATGTCAGTGTCGTCTGGAGATTGTAATCCTGCGATAAAAATGAAGCATTTGAATTGATCCTCTATCAGCGATTTCAGCCGAACATTTGCGCATAGTACGTTTAAAATTCCATCATAATTAACTTAAAACATTAAAAAAGTGATACCTTTCTTTAATTTCAAACAATTATAGCGGATGTTAAATAATAAAGACAACTCACAAAAAATGTCCGTTAACTGCTGTACCATTTCGTTAATGTGAAATCTCCTGGCCCAATTCCCCCACTGTGGCTCCAAACTCTAAGCGGAAGAATGAGGCTTATACAAAAGTATTATCCTAAATAGAAAAATGGGGCTTATACAAAAGTAGTATTTTAAGCGGAAGAATGATGTTTATACAAAAGTATTTTTCTAAGCGGAAGGATGAGGCTTATACGATAGCCTTCCCATATATATAAATAAAAAATGACATATAAATAAACAAAAATACATATAAATAAAAAAATACATATAAATAAAATAAAAGTTATATAGTGTTGTTTGTTCCGCTATACCAAGTTTTTTAAGTAATAAACATAATTTCCAGCCATCATTACCGAATTCTTGTTCAAAAATATCCTTCGAACGGTTAAACCAGGCGGCGAGTGTTTGTTTTTAATGAGGTGCAAACTGGAATTCAGTTATTGTATTTGTTTATCAAAAGAATTCAAACTTACGATTTACGTCGCCGATGGCTTTGTTTGAAATTGTTTTATTAATATCTCAATAAATTTGTTTTGCAACTGTAGAAATTGTTCTTGCTGAATTCTAAGGATTTTTTTCCAGAAAATTAGGATCCATGACGAAGATCATTCAGCTGTTTTCTTCGTTTGTGCGCAAAAGTATTCTCCGGAGAAAGAAATAAAATACCGGTTAGATTTTTTTTAAATACCATGTGGTCACAGGAAAATGTAGCTTTTAAATCCTTCATAAACTCGATCTCGTCGTCAATTTGTTGTGTTCAAAGAATGGTGCTATTTGTTACTGGTTAAGAGAATTAGAAAAAGACACTTCGTATGAGCATAAAACTATTTACTAACAATAGAAAAAAATGGTAACTTTACAAGAACGACATTGTGGATAATGTGAGTCCGCCATCTTGGGCCGTTCTATTTGCCCATGGAAGACAACTATTTTCGAATTATTTCTGTTTCTTTCCACTTATAACAAAAGAGAAAGACAAAATGAGAATATTTTAATTATTAGGTTCGTTAAAACTACCTTTCACAAGATTGTTTACCTTTCAAAAAGGAGGAGATAATGACTAGAAGGATAGCTGCTTGTGAAGACAAGTGCGAATAACTGAACTTTTTAGTCCGCTAAAAATGGGCACAAGTTATAATACGTTGACTTAGAATTAGTACTTTGCAAAGAACTTAGTGGTTGAATATGGTTAAATTTGCGCTCATTTTTTGCATTAAATAATAATCCCTATAATTCCCTATTAATCACTATCCAAGTAGACCTTGTATAGAATTTGATACGATATGGGAACTGATAATCATAAATAATAGATAATATATACAGTAATAAGTATAGGCGACCGAAAATAGAATTGCGAATTACTTGGGATCTCTATCCAGTCATGGCTGACGTAACGAGAGCATGCTACCCCCGTGAAGTAAATAAAGGATTTAATTTTGAAATTCCGTGCAGATTCCCGAGTTTGACAGAAAGATTAAAGAATTCGACAAGATACACCTGAAGAAGGTTGAAAGTTACATCGACTGAAACGTTGTGAAAATGACACTCAAGTTGAGAACAGTAGTTCAAATGACACTCAAGTTGAGAACAGTAGTTCAAATGACACTCAAGATGAGAACAGTAGTTCAAATGACACTCAAGTTGAGAACAGTAGTTCAAATGAAACTCAAGATGAGAACAGTAGTTCAAATGACACTCAAGTTGAGAACAGTAGTTCAAATGACACTCAAGTTGATAACAGTAGTTCAAATGACACTCAAGTTGAGAACAGTAGTTCAAATGACACTCAAGCTGAGAACAGTAGTTCAAATGACACTCAAGCTGAAAACAGTAGTTCAAATGACACTCAAGTTGAGAACAGTAGTTCAAATGACACTCAAGATGAGAACAGTAGTTCAAATGACACTCAAGATGAGAACAGTAGTTCAAATGACACTCAAGTTGAGAACAGTAGTGCAAATGACACTCAAGTTGAGAACAGTAGTGCAAATGACACTCAAGATGAGAACAGTAGTTCAAATGACACTCAAGTTGAGAACAGTAGTGCAAATGACACTCAAGATGAGAACAGTAGTGCAAATGACACTCAAGTTCAGAACAGTAGTTCAAATGACACTCAAGTTCAGAACAGTAGTCCGAAGATTTCAAATAATACGAAATTTGAGTAGATTTGAATATTTGATATTCATATGTTATTCTAACACAATTTTAATGTTAAATTTACATTTGTATATTAAACTGGGGAGATTCCTTTCCTTTCTCCACAGTTAAAAATGTTTATCTTTGACATATATTATATTTCCCTAATTAATGTGTCTATATGTATGTCCGTTCCACTATTTATCGGAAACTACTGGGCAGATCTGGCTGACATTTTGTATAACTCATTGTTATAATAAGGTGCATTGAATTTAGTATTATGGTATCCGTTCGATGCACAGTTAGATATTCATAGATATTGTCAAACTCGGGAATCTGCACGGAATTTCAAAATGAATCCTTTATTTACTTCATTATTATTTTTTTATTACATTTTCACCCAAACAAGGCATATTGCCACATTGATGTAGGGGTCTACTATCAGAGACCTAAGTTCCAGGGGTACTATGTGGGGAGTTTAGCAGTAAGATGTCTGTTCACATTACACTTGAACTTCTGCATGTCAGTACAGTTGGGGAAGAAGGAAACCGGAAGAGAATTCCAAAGTCCTGCCGTTCTGGAGAAGAAGCTATTAGAGTAAAAGGCTTTCTTACACCTAGGGATATCAGCTGTGTAGGGGTGGGACTTTGCTGCTTGTCGGGTTTGTCGGGGTATTTTCGTCGAGGGGGTACAAGGACTTATAGTTCGTCAGAGCATCCACCATTAAAATACTTGTAAAACAGGCAGAGGGATGCAACATTTCGTCGGTGGGACAGTAGCTGAAGTTGAAATGAAAATTCAGGACCTATTAAGTTGGCGACTCTCTTTTGGATCCTGTCCAGGAGTGAGAGACTAGTAACAGATGCACCAGCCCAAATGTGACAGCAGTACTTCATACATGGGCGAATGGTGGCCTTGTAGAGGTACAGGATACTTTCAAGCGTAAGTAACTTCCTGATGATAGAAAGAGCCCGCCTTCTTTTCAGCAGCCTTAGCAATGATCTCAATGTATCTATTCCAACTCATGTCTCCTGTGAACGTTAAGCCAGGGAGCTTGAACGAAGTGCTCTCAGGAAAAATATCTCTAGCCATAGCTATTGGTGGTTGGTAAGGTTTCATGTAATTATTTAAGGAAACTAGCTTTGTCTTGGAAGCGTTGAACGTTACCATCCATTTAGGACCCCATTCCACTACAGACTGAAGGTCTTCCTCTAGGGTTTCGGCTATTACGTTAGATATGTGCTCATTAGTTTTCCCCACGTACCTGCTATAGAGCGTGGTGTCGTCGGCAAATATACCCATCTCAGAGACAATTTTAACTGGTAAGTCATTTATGAATATCAGAAATAATAAAGGTCCAAGGATCGATCCCTGGGGTACTCCCGCATTTATATCAAATTTTTTGGACGTACACCCATCGAGGACAACCTGGATTCTTCTCTCATTTAAGAAGGATCTAATTATGATAAGTATTCGTCCAGTTTTTCTGATTTTCACGAGAAGACCATCGTGCCATACCCTGTCAAAAGCCTTAGATATATCTAGAGGTACTACCCTCCCTGCTCTGCCTTATCCAGTGTTTGGTATAAACGTTCAGAGATTAAAGTTAGAATATTTGCAGTAGAACGGGCTTGCCTAAATCCATATTGGTGGCTTGACAGAAGTTTAGCAGCTTTAAGGTGGTGGACTAGAGCTTGATTAATTAAGGACTCAAATATTTTGGCGAAAAGAGAGAGGAGGCTAATTGGGCGATAATTTAATGGGTCAGTTCTTCACGGGGGTAGCATGCTCTCGTTACGCCAGCCATGACTGGATAGAGATCCCAAGTAATTCGCAATTCTATTTCCGGTCGCCTATACTTATTACTGTATATATTATCTATTATTTATGATTATCAGTCCCCATATCGTATCAAATTCTATACAAGGTCTACTTAGTAATTGATTGTCCCCAACCATATGTGCTGCTTCTTTGAGTTATCTTACTTTCCACCGTTTTCTATATCTATAATGTTCACGTCGTCCCATAAAGGTAGATGGTTTCCCTTTTCGCTTCATATATAGTCAGCCATACCCGACTTTTTAATTTCTCCACGTATTACGGCATTCAGATGTTCTTTTAACCTTATTACCATGTAAATATGGAAAACTATACAATGGTGAAACATGTCTCACCTTTGTGTAGTTTTCCACATTTACATGCGATCTCATATACACAGTTCTTAGTCATGATTTTTTTTTTTTCTGTAGGAGCCTGAATTCGCACGAGTTGTTTCCGGAGAGTTAAATTGCTGTCATATGGATTACATATTCTTGAAGTTTTTTTTTTTTTTTTTTTTAAGCCCTTCATGTATGGTACATAAAATATAGTGAGTTTTCTGGTAGTGTCTTTTGGTACTTGGTACAGAATTCTTCGAGTCAATGTCATGCTCTCTGAAGAGTCGTTTCGGTGAAAAGTTTTTCTTAAACCTTTTGATATGGATTTCTGTTGCTACGTATTGTTTTTGCTCGATGTTGTTTCTTTACATTATATGGATGATGGGAGTTGAAGTTTAGGAGCTATCCAGTTAAAGTTGGCTTACGATATACATATGACATAAACCCCTGACCAGTGCGATTACTGAAAGTGGGTGAAGGTTACATCGACAGAAATGTTGTGAAAATGACACTCAAGATGAGAACAGTAGTCTGAAGAATCCAAATAATACGAATAACCAATCCTTATCTCAAAAGTTCAGAAACGTTATACTCAAGTTTCGATAACGTCGGTCAGCCTTCTACAACTCCAAAACACCGGTTTAGTATCTAAGCCTCACTTTTCTGCACCTGCACGAGGTGAAGAACTCCTCATTCCTACATTCTTATGTAATATAAAAACAAACACAAATGATTTTATTCGATGTTTTGAATTAGATACTGAATTTGTTTTTAATGTCGCCTAGTGTTTACTTTATTTTTTTTCAAACGTAATTGTTAAAATGTTATCTTTCAAGTCTATCATTTTTCTAATTGCAACGTTACAAAGCCGAACAAATTCCAAGGCAACATGTCTCCCTTAAAAAATCCGTTCAAATACATCTCTCTCTCTCTCTCTCTCTCTCTCTCTCTCTCTCTCTCTCTCTCTCTCTCTCTCTCTCTCTCTCTTCTCTCTCTCCCTCTTTCTCTTTCTCTCTTACTTCCCCCCTCTCTCTCTCTTTCTCACTCACTCTTCTTTCCCTTTCTCTCCTTGAGGCTTCTATGATGTAATCAAATCAAAGTAATTGACGCTGA
The DNA here is from genome assembly GCF_053919585.1 of Euprymna scolopes. Taxonomy (NCBI): domain Eukaryota; kingdom Metazoa; phylum Mollusca; class Cephalopoda; order Sepiida; family Sepiolidae; genus Euprymna; species Euprymna scolopes. The sequence continues at coordinate 179,662,638 of NC_136482.1, forward strand.
AGAGCCAAAGCAATTCTCGTTCATTTAGCAAAACATTGCTTTCAAATTCGTCTATCTTGAAGCAACTTCCACGTCAAAAGTCCCTGTCATATTTGTGATAATGATTTGCAAAATTAATAGCGAATTTACATAAAATTCTATTTACAAAATATTCCTTAAAATTTGTTTTGTTTTTCCAGTTGTTTTTTATCACAATAATGTGTTAGCTATTTTCCCCAGGTATTTTAACTTTAAAAAGATGGAGTGTTCGAATACAACTTGACGTGGAAATAGAAACAAATCGAATTAATGAAACTTATCGCGTAGCCTTTCCGTTATTATAGCTGTTGTTGCTGTTGTGATTTTTTATTTTTGTCCTTTTTCTTGGCGGATACTTCTATATAAAAAAAAGAAAAAAGCAGCCATATTTTAATAGGTTCAATGTACTTACAAAATTAAAATAAAAACAGTTCGCATTTTGAAAGGAGTTTCAAGTCCCTCATCTTCAAATCATCAATATTTACCCATTCAATAGAGATACCCGTTACATCTAGTTGGTTGTATGAGAATTATTTGGAAATACAAACAAACAATATCTATCTATCTCTTTCTCTCTCTCTCTCTCTCTCTCTCTCTCTCTATATATATATATATATATATATATATATATATATATATATATATATATATATATATATATATATATGACATTGCCTGTCTGTCTATGAGAATAGTATTATAATCTTCAAAACGCTTGCAAATTTTTATGTAATTTCGTCCCATTGAACCAAAGATATGAGCATTTCAATATTCAATTTGGCTACAAGTATAGATATATCCATATATAGATATACCACCTTTTTTGGTAATATTTTAAGTCCCAAATCTCAGAGTCTATTTATCAGAATTTAAGAAATGAAGACTCGTGTAAAACATAATGACCTGAATTGTGTAGTAGGTTAGGGTAAGGGTTGTGAATTTTGCCCTAAGGTCTCACATTAAAGGGATCATCCATCATCCAAAGCCGATTTTTAGTACTTTTTTACAGCCATAAAATGTTTCAATCATAGTCATTTGTTTTCCTAATTTTACATATGAATTACAAAATATCTTATATTCCTCGCTGATTGAGGAAATGTCTTTCGCAAATATTTCTTTCTGGATGAACATAATTTTGCTTTTTAGCACATACATTTAAAATTAATTAAAAAAAATATTTTTAAAGAAATATAGAAAATAGAAAAGAAGAGATTAGCCTGACACCGAAAATCCATGAGGAAAAAAACTTTAAATGTCGTGTATTCCTTGTTCAAATAATAAATTAAAATTTGCGTTTTTAAAATTCTATATTTTACTGCAAAAATTTTAAGTATAAAGACTACAATATATATATATATATATATATATATATATATATATATATATATATATATATATATATATATATATATATATATATATATTATATTTATGTCTCGGCAGTAGAGTGAAAAGCATATCTTATTTTTCTTTTATTAATATCATTGGAATTTTTTCCCTTTTTTCCTTTGTACACATTTTTGTGAATTATTCCATGGATTTCTGCCTTTGGATTATTTTGGACCATCTTCCAATTACGGGATTTCCTTGGATTTTACTTGTGCAAATGGAAATTCAATTAAGTTTCTTGAAGTTATATTTTTTTATTTTACCGTCATTGGATTATTTACCTTCCACCAGACTATCCATTCACGTGTAATCAACTTTCTCTTCACCATATTCTCTCTGCTTCACTTTTTTGTTATCAAGTAAGATCTTTGACTTACTTGTTGTTTCATCAAATACTTTTGTATGCAAAATCCGATCCCGCATTTTGTTAATTCCTACCCTGTGATGAGAAGGAAAATATTTCTTCGAAACTCCACGGATTAAGGACCATCCACTTATCAAGTGTTTCTTTTTCAGATTAAATATGTTTTTAACTCTTTTTCAAAGTGTTTTTTAACATGTTTTATTAACTGTTTGCTCGTATGTATATATATATTATAGTCGTCAATATTTATCCATAAAGTAACGTATAGCTTTATTTATATACTAGCTGGAGTACCCGGCGTTGCCAGGTTGATATATTTTGAATGTTCCGTCCTCATACATAATAATCTTATTGATTAAACGAAACATTAATTCATAATGGCTTCTTTTTTCATTACCCCCAATATGGTAGGAGCAGTAGATGCGTTTTGTTTTATAGAGGTGTCGCCATTAGCCCTAATTCTCTTATCTAGCTTAGTCTTTTATCTTTTAATCCTTGTTCTTTCAAAATATGATGCAAGAATCTATATATTAATACGATAACGTGTGTGTTATTTTGTGTGTCGCACTTACATCTTTTTTCTTCTGAGTGACTGTCGTTTCATTGTTATGACCTTTAATTTCTTGTAATAAATAATTTTACTAAGAATTCTTCATAAGTCTTGGTTTCGGTTTCGATTAAAGCTGATAGCACTCAAGTCATCTATTTTTTATAAATAAATTTACTAAGAATTCTTCATAAGTTTCGGTTTCGATTATAGCTGAAGGAAGTTAATATATATTGATATATATTCTTCATAAGTTTTGGTTTCAGTTTCGATTAAAGCTGATGCACACAAGTAATATAGATATATTTTTTTTATTTTTAAAATCACAACTTTATAATAAATAAGAATCGAATTAACTCTATAATAATATATACATATATATTTAAGCGTATTTTACGATCGGGCTATGCCGGGCGTCCCTGCTAGCTTAGATAAATACTTTCGCAGTTTGAACAAAAGAGCTACAATAATATCAGAGCGTCTCCATTTACGCTGAACATCTATAGAATGCCAGCATCAATATATTACATATGAAAGTGTCCGCTGTGGAATTTCCACTAGTCCCTCTAGTTGTAATTATATATATATATATATATATATATATATATATATATATATATATATATATATATATATATAACTACTTCATTTACTCACATAAATTTAATATACAAAAGTATAGATTTATGCGTAAACTTTAAGTATTTACTTCAAAAGTGCTCAATACGTAGGTAGAGCTAGTTAGTAATTTATAAAATATATATGGCGACTAAGCTACACTGAATATTCTGCGTTTCATCCACTGTAGGATTCGTCAGGCTTATGCGCATAAGCCTGACGAATCCTACAGTGGATGAAACGCAGAATATTCAGTGTAGCTTAGTCGCCATATATATTTTATAAATTACTACTATATATATATATATATATATATATATATATATATATATATATATATATATATATATATATAGTGCATATCTGAAAACTGCTAAACCTCCTTTTGTTTTAACCATCTAATGTACTATATATATAAAATGACATAAGTAATCTATTCTGTTAATGAAATAATTAAAATCCAGTTTCCAGCAGTGCATATCTAAACACTGGTAAATATACATGTAGCATTTTGAAGAGCCTATACATAAACAACATTTGGGGTATGACATCTAACGGGTGTGTGAATGTGGAGTTTTTTCGAACTTTCTATGCGTGAGCAACCAACGTTCAACTGGCCATGAGCAAAGCAAGGTGTCTGAACATTAGGTCAAATAACTTTATTTATGAACATGGCAAACTAATTTTATTGGGAATACAAACGCTTGAATTGAAATGGCATGCCAGAAGGAATAGAGTGAATCCGAGGAATTGGCACAGTTTCACCGTTCAAATTTCCAGTTATTATAATGGATTCAAAAACATTAGTTTTGAAAGATTTTATTGCTAACCGTGCGTCATTACATAGTTTAGGTGGATCAAGATTTTTTAATAATATTACTTCAATATCAGGTTATGATGTGGCGTTCCAGGCGGTTGTAGTGAATTCTACAGGAAATTCTACTGCCTGATCTTTATTAATAACACAATCAATGGATTGATGACTCTTGCAAAATATTATAATTAATCATATCAACAGCATAATTTCTAGGGGCCAAGTTTGCTCTTTCACGAAGCAATCCAACATTGCGGAAATTTTTAGCAATATCTGAAAACTAAAAATATTATTACCACGTAATATTGCAGAAATGCCGGCTTTTCATATTACATTTTAAATGGAGAGAAAAAATTCGGGATCGAATCAAACGTTTGGTTTCCAAGGACAGCAGCATTTTGCTTGATAGATAGACCACATTGCAGACTATAACATTCTGTTAGACCTATCTCTTTTTTGTACAATTCTAAGGTTAACTTATAATCATATCATACTTAAATATTAATAATGTAAAGGAGTGTAGGATGATTTCGGAATGCGGTATAAAAAAAAATATAATTATACTTACAATATTGTAATGACTTCGCAACTGCTGCTTGGCACTTCTACCCGCGCGGGGTAGATTAATATAAATTTTATAAAATTTATTGTTTTTGAGGAAATTAAAATTTTATTGAATTTCGTTTCAAAATAAAAGGCAACAGAACTTCACTTTATGTTTGAATGATTGCTTTCGTGTCAAGCTTTCATTGATTTATTTCAGTCTCGTGAAGGTTTTTGGTTTGTAAATGCCGACTTTTAAAGGTTTTGGGGTATGCTGACAACTAATACCACAGTTAACTTTCGGGCAGATAAGTTGTTTACCAGATATGAAAACTTATGATATCCAACGTAAAAGCTAATGTGATCCCTGACAGCCATTTTTTTTTCATAACTGAGTAGTTAGTAATGCGCATGTGTGTAACTAAAACAGACGACAAAACAAATATTTTTCACACACACTCATTGCAAAACAAGGGTGTTTATTCCGAAAGCTGCTTTTAACATGGGGATTTCGGGGGTGTTTATTCCGAAAGCCGTTCTTAACACGGGGAGATTGGGGGTGTTTATTCCGAAGGCCGTTCTTAACATGGGGGTGGGGGGTTTATTACGAAAGCCGTTACACGTGTGCATTACTAATTCTTCGGTTGTGAAAAAGTGGTTGCGAGGAATATATTAGCTTTTACGTTTGATAACAAATTTGTTCATATCTGGTAAACTACTTATCATCCCCAAATTTAACTAATATTCGTTGTCAGCATACCTGAAAACGTATGAAGTTGATATTTCGAATATGAATGGCGAGTTGTAGTTAATGTAAAGAAAATACCGAAAAATTTTGTATTTTAGTCCAATTATTTAAAAAGTGTCTTTGAAATTAATATTTGTTTTCCTAAAATTTAATGATTATTTATATATTACTAGCAAGAGCCGTTAATCAGCGTTGCCCGGTGAAAGCATACCTCTCCCCCTCGTAAAAAGTTTAAGTACGGCTGTTGTTGGTATTGTCCAACCCCCAAACCCAACCCTCAACCTCTTCATGTTAAAAACGGCTTTTAAAATAGACACTCCAAACATCCTCAAGGTAAGAATGGCTTTCGGAATGGACACCCTCAACCTACCCCTGTTAAGAACGGTTTTCGGAATAGACATCCTATTTTATGAGGGGCAGGTTATCAAAATAGCTGCTCCAAATTTAATCTTGATAATCGGTGTCATGATTCTCATTCGTAAATACTATGAACCAACCTTGAATTTTTGTGTGTGCAGTGTCGGTCGGAAAAAATGTAAATGTTGCGTACTTATGTATTTTTGTTACCGTGCTAAAATAATAATGTTATTATTTTGAAAGCCATTTTGAACATGTTAGAGGACTGTGTCTTGTAAGTAATTTTCCCTGTATAAAGTTTGTGAAGCCTTTATAATATAGACAATTTTTTTATGTCAAAATGTAGAAAAAGCTTATGTTCACATCAAACGAGATAGCCGTGTTGACCTTTTAGTTATAGGGTGTGCGTCGGTCAAGAAAAATAAAACAAAAAATAATAATGTTCTTAGTGACATGCAATATGGTTTCCGTTCTGCTATATCTGCAGCAGACGTGCTTACGGTTATATTTCATAGGATTAGCGAATCTCTCGACTGAGCGTTCCTTTCTAGTGCAATTGCTCTTAACATATCAAGGTCTTAGTCATTTCTATTTTTTTTTTTTTGCATTTAGCCCCAAAAGTCCCCAAGACCTTAACATATTAAAATTTGAGTTCAGCACCATGCAAAACTGCTAAATAGACATTCACAGAAAATTTTGAACAAATATGGTAAAATAGTCCCAAAAATGGAGTGTTTTTTATTAGCCCTAAAAGAGCCCCTGGTGCACGCCCATGAGTTATCGCGAAGTATAAACAAACAAAATTATATAAAAATCAGTTAGTTACAACTTTTCAGAAAGTTTAATAAAAATCCAAGGCATCATTTTTTTAATAAGCACAAAAGTGTCCATTTTAGCTATTTTGACTCGAAAAGCACCTCTAGGGAAGCAACCAGAGTTTTCCCGGAAAATCCGTTCTATTAGTTTTTACTCATATCATGTTTAATGTTTGTACAAAATTTCAAAAACTTCGAAGACATACTTGAAAAAAGTGCGGACAGACGAACGGATGAACGAAAAAGGGTGAGTTTTGTTGGGGAATGTAGTATTAATTCTTTTAAGTTGGTTGGTTGGTTGGTTGGTTGGTTGGTTGGTTGCTTGCTTGCTTGCTTGCTTGCTTGTTTTTTGTTTTACGGCATATCAACCCTTTTTAGGTTATTTAATGCCGAATCCAAAGATTTTGAAGAAACATTTTTTAATAGAATATATTTGTTGTTTTCAAGTCGGTTTCTATTTAACCCATAGTTGGGACCCTAACAGGTACTACCACTCCGGGTCAGAGTGGACCTGAGAGCAATGGCAATTACAGGGTGGCTCCACACTCCCCAAAGCCCGCAAGCTGGGGCCTCACCATCAGATATAGTTTATGGTCATATCCAGGACCATAATTCTTTTAGGAAACTGATTTATTAAAGTGACAGAAAAGTTCACGTCTTTTCCGAAAACACAGTCGAAGTGAAAAAGAAAACGAGTAATTTGAAAAACTGGAAGAAATGTTGCTGGGTCCGGTCACCAGGGTCCATCGGTTTTACATCTAAGAAAGGGGCAAAAACATGGCAATAGTAATAAAAGAGAGGATGAAAAGTGTAAAATAGATGTCATATTTATTGCAGTAAATATAGAAAAGAAAATAACGAAGAAGAACTGAAGGAAATGGGCTTGATGGCGTCTCTAGAAGCAGGAAGGTTGAAGAGACAGGAATGACGTCTCTCGAACCTAAACAGCAAAACAGACCAAACCCGAAAGAAAGGTATTCAGAGATATCATCAAACTTGACCTACAAGAAAAAGAGATTTACGAAATACAAGGGCCATTCAATATATACGATGAATTTGTATGAGAAAGAAAACAAAACGGTTTTTTTTTTAAGATCGTTTTTTCCCCCGTTACTCATCGTTTGGCTGTTGCAGGGGCCGATCGCGGATGATCGGTCTGACAACTAAGAAAGTAGACAAATGCAAGAACGTAACGACAATATCAAAAACGAGATGACAGACATTGATGAACAGTGTAAAATAAATATTACGAGAGTGTTTCTAAAAGTAATGCCTCCTATTTTTAATCCACCTGAATGGATCGGAGGCGACTGCAAATTGCATTTGTATAATGACTAAACTTATGTTTCCATGGCCCGAAAGTTTCATCTCTCTGTGGCAGATATTGACGGTGTGAGACTCTAAGAAAGCAACTCTTGTCATAGACGTGCTGTAACATGGCCGTTACTTTTTACTGTGTCGTCACATTTCAAACCTCTCGAACCCACCGTCGCAAAGGAAAAAACAAATAAAAAAAAGAAAACAAATAAAAACCTGACTCTGCATTTTCTTTATGTGCAAATGAAATGCATTTATTCATGGTTCTTCCAAAACAACGCATTTCATTATCTTTCCAAAGTCTTTTCGCACACAAATGTGCTTTTTAAAAGTCTCTGTCCCCGCCACCTGACACCGGGCTTAGCTAACGTTTTCTCGCCCTCAACTTCACACGTCCATCTTCCCGGTGAGCACTTTGCTTCTCTTGCTAGACCTCGTGCTATCCTTTTTTTTCTTCTTTTTCTCTCCTTTTTCTTCCTGTGATGTCAGCGCGTGCACATTTGCCAATTTGTAGTGCTTTAACGGCTGCTGCTAATATTTTCCCTGGCTATTTATCCTTTGATCTTCTCACACGCACCAATACGCGCATCAGAAGCAGAGATGCGTCATTGAATTCCTGAAAACGTGCATTGCAAATAGTTGTGACTATGTAAAAAAAAATAAATTCTGGAGCACAACAAAAAAGTTTAATTTTGGGGCAACCATCGTATGACAAAACTCGCAGGAAATCTATATCGAAATGAGGGTTGCTCATGTAAGGCTAGAGAAAAGAAAAATCTTTCGTTTGCAACACGACAACGCTAGGCTATACAAATTTGAAGATCACGAAATGTGTGACAAAGTTCGGCTAGACGGTGTTGTTTCTCTCACGATATAGTTCCGATTTTTCATTGCCAGACTTCCATTTGTTCGAACGTCTGAAATATGCATTACGTGGACAGCATTTCCCCGACAATAATGCCGTAATCGCAGCCGTGATAAAAATGGACTGTCTCGGCAGGTGCTGACTTTTACGACAGCGGCATCAAGGCTTTCGTTTATAGCTGGCAAAAGTGCACTTGGTGACTATGTAGAAAAATAAATTTTGGAGCACAAAAGATTGCTCGTTTTAAAACATCCAGTCTTAGTAGTTAAAAAAAATAGGAGGTATTACTTTCGGAATGACTTGCATTAAAAGCACAAGAGGAAGTAATGGAGAGAAACTGAAGGGATAGATTTTGGAAGCAGGAAGGTTGAAAAGACAGGAATTACGTCTCTGGAACCTGGATAGCCGGAAGGATTGAATGAGTAACAATGATGCCTCTGAAACCCGAAGAGGAACAGGAAGAGGTGTGTTGACAAGAATAACGACTCTAGTTATGGACAACAGAACGGGCTTTGAAGGCATGAATGGCGTTTCTGGAACTAGACCGAAGGAAAGACTGAATCGACATGAAAGACGATTTGGGATACTGCATAGCATGGGATGACGTCACACGGAGCTTTCTGTCGTCGTCCTTGAAGTGCCATTAGATTCCTCGGTTAGGTCTGGTTAGCGTGAACGTTTCCAAAAGCTAGATCGGTATTATCTGGAAAGTGTAGTACATCTACAGAATCTGTAAAATACAGAGAAAAAAAAAGAAAATACATACGTTTTTTTAACAATATAACTCGTAGCACTGGTTACGCTTTAAACTTATAACAGTAATATTGTAAGCTGTAAGCATTAGTTGACTATCGCGTGTCGCAGACATAGTGGGACAGATTGCTGACACAATACTTCACTTGGTGATGCAAGCACTGAAATTGAAATCTGTCAGGTTTGCTTCTGCAGCCATCTTGAAAACTGTCAACCATCTTGAATTTTTTTATGGCTAACATTCTTTTCTTAAAATGCATGTTCTGAATGTTATTTGTGCCAATTTTGGTGCTTGTATCACTAAGTGAAAGATTCTTATGGAATATTGGGATAACCTGCCCACTAACCATGTTGGTGGCCATGTTAGAAATGTCTGAAATGTTGTTAGCAGTAAGAATTAAAAAAAAAAAAATTTTTTAAAGGACAAGTTCGTTCGATTGAATGCGACGTCACGCGATTCGACAAAGAAATTTAAAATATTCCAAGAACTTTCTAAAGTCATCTTTTTTTTATTTTTCTTATCAGTTTCAAGCTGGGGATGGGACATCCTACCAGATGCCAGACATTCAGCTACTATCTGATGTATTCCAACTGGGAGATCTTTTTAAGATTCTAACCGTCTATTTAAGTGCAATTGTTTGCATCTCTATTGCCTTTGGTTCACTGGGTATATTTGCCGGGTAGTTTTTTATTATCGTTATTCTTTTTCATGAGTCCAGATGCTCTTATAAATACTGGAATGATAGAGATCTTTCTAAGATTTCAGTTTCTTTTCATGTCGTATGACTTTCTAAACCTGTATATATATTTAGCGGTTCTTTGCTCAGCGGAGCAATAAAGTTTACCGCTGTAAAGAATGCTCTTCCACAAAGTTTTGATGTTTTCATTGCCAAAGCAATCGTTTGTTGATGATCGACACAGAAACTACGAGGTGCCTTCAATAATTTTCCAGACTTTTTTGAACAGACATTTAAAATTGTTGTAGATTCTTGAAAATTCAGTATGGTATCTTATGGGATGACTGACCAATTTTTATGATTTCAGGTTCAAATAAACAGTTACAACAGGAAATACACCCTACTAAAGCTTGATTGAATTTTAAAAATGCAATCTAGACATAAGTACACTTTAGGAGAACGATATGAGTGGCATAAGAGATTCAAGAAAGGTTAGGAATCTGTGAGGAATGGTGAGATGTGTGGGAGGATAAAGAAGAACACCAGAGTTTTTTGATCAAATAAATAATTTCATGGATAAGGACCGTCGTGTGTCTATAGAGACTATAAGCGCATAGTTTGATGTCAATATGGGACTGTACGCACAATTATTTGCGAGGAACTCCATCCTTGTCACTAAGATGAACATCAAGAGAGTTCCTCACCCTCCCTATAGTTCAGATTTTGCTCCCTGTGACTTTTGGTTATTCCCTAAACTCAAGGAAAACCTTAGAGGCTGTCGTTATGAGACAATTGAGGACATGAAAGAGGCTGTGACGAGGGTCATTGACAAGCTCACACGAGAGGGCTTCCATTGGGCCTTCCAGAAGTTGTTTGAGTGGTACAACAAGTGCATTGCAGCCGAAGGAGATTACTTCGAAGAGGAATAGAGTTTAATGTGTGTACTATCAATAAAATGCCCATGCGAAAAAAGTTTGGAAACTTATTGAAGGTACATGGTACCACTACCCGAAAAGGGTATCATGGGAGATTTACTCCTCTAGATTCGCCGTCTTCTGGCCATGTCCATGCAGATAACTTCGTGATAGATGTGGATCACCACCACGTCATTCATTATGTAGAAAATATATTCCGCATCACATTCTGCTCGGATGTATGAAAACGATTCGACGATGCTCAAAATCGGTCATAACGAAAAGTACTCCTCTTCATCTCTTTAAACTTTTTACATTTTTACTTTATCAATATTTTTCTTTAATAATTGAAACTTTTTTCAAATAAATAAATTCCGACTTTTTTACAAGAGTCACCACATATCCAGGCCCTGATGCCACTCAAGGTTAATGTGTGTACGGTAGTCATTGAGACAGTAGTGTAGTAACCGTTTGTGAAGATTTGGTGAAGATAATTAGATTATTTACGAGGATGGTTCAAGAAGAACTTATATGAATTGAACTTGAAGACGACATAGTGTAGCCGGCTGGAAAGCAGACCAGCGAAACAGTTTCACAGGCGGGCAGTCTAAAAAACATGTTCATGGAATCCATGTTTGGTTTAAAGGCAGATAGAAAGTGGGTAAAGTTATTGAGAGTGACTTTGGCTGGAGGAGTGTTTTGTGAAAGATTGGCGAGGGGGCTCATAGATTGGAGCTCGGACAAACACTTGCCATGAAAATAATGATAAAGCAAAGACAGACTCGCAACGTGTCTCCTGTGGAAAAGGGGGTCAAAAGGGTATCACCTACTAGATTACGACATCGGTTTTGAACTTTGTCGAAGCAGGATAGGATTCTTCGAGCAGCTCCTACACAGATGTGACTTTTTGCATATCGGAACTTATGTATAAATCGAACAAAAAACTTATCTAAGCATCATTTTTTTTCTGTTTTTTTTTTCAGCTGATGCTTGATAATTTATCATATTTGGATTATTCGGACTACTGTTCTCGTCTTGAGTGTTATTCTCACAAAGTTTAAGTCAATGCAATCTCAATCTTCTTCGCGGGAATCTCTCTGTCGAACTCCGGAATTTGGACGAAATTTCGAACTCGACCATATATGTTTACTTCACTGTCATGATTGACAGAACGTGGGCAGAGGTACCAAAAATATAGTTTTTATTTAGGTGTTTCACATGTGCCTCTCACTGTATCGGTGAGCAAATGATATCCTATATGGCGTCAGTATTACCTTTGGCCCAGTAGTTTCCAAGAAAACTTCTAGATTAAATGTGGTAACTAATTCCTATTAATCCCTGTTAATCCTTAACTATGCATATAACGAATATCATAATACTTATTTCGCTGCACCTCATCAGAAAATGTTCATACAAAATTTCAGC
>NC_136482.1:179679801-179684801 GCF_053919585.1 Euprymna scolopes
GGCTCATCAAGAACTTATTTACGTTAGACTTGAACACAACCATATTGTAGTCAGCCGGAAAGCAGGAAAACGGAAGACAATTCCACAGGCGTGCAGTTCTAAGAAAGAAGCTTTGTTCATGGAATCTACGTTTAGGTTTAGGCAAAGATAAAGAGTGGGAGGAATTATTGATAGTGTTTACAACTAGACGAGTGTTTCTTGTGAAAGTTTGGCGAGGGGGGACCATAGATTGAAGCTCAGTCGAACACTTTCCATGAAAATAACGATACATCAGAGACAAACTCGCAACATCTCTTCTGTGAGATAGAGGTTGCAAGGAAGAGAAAAGGACATCTCCTACGAGGCTACGGAGTCTATTTTGAACTCTATCAAGGCAGGACAAGTCCTTTCTAGCAGCTCCTGCCCAGATGTGGCAACAGTATTCCATCCTTGGACGTACCTGGCTCTTATATAGATAGAGAATAGCATCAGCAGTGAGATATCTACCGGATCGATAGAAAGATCCCACCATTATATTATATTATTCAGATTTTTCAAACTACTGTTCTTGTCTTAAGTGTTATTTTCAATGTTGTGTTATTCATAAGACTAGCTGGATCAACAGTTGGGTATTGTTTGAATCCGTACAATTATACGTGCTTCCACACAAAAAATCTCTTGTACTTTTAAATAACATGGATGAACGACTAGAAACAATGTTTATTTTCCAGTGACAACACTGACAGCATAAAGGGGTCGCAGGGCCGTGTGTGTGCAAAATGGCAGAGAGATAATGTGTCCGCTTTCCTGCCCTAGGTTGCCGCTTCTCCTCTCGTTGTCTGGCTGTCTCTCTTTTCTTGGGACGGATGACGTCAGAACATTCTTCCACGCATTGTCTGAAATGTTGCTCAAGAGAATTACGGTTTAACATTCACAGGAAGCATTAATTGGAACAAATACGTTACCAAGGTTGTTGCGGAGAACGTGGCCTCCCACTTCTGTACTAGAAAATTACTCACACTTTAGAGTATCCTGTATCTCTAGAAAGCCATTATTCGCCTATGTATGAAGTATTGTTGTCACATCCTGGCTGGTGCAACTATCACTAGTCACTCCCTCGTAAACAGTGGTCCAAAAAAGTCTCCAACCTAATATGTCTTACACTATCAACCAAGCTCCAACCTCTGTCTCATCACCGCAATGTTTCATCTCTGTGCTTGTTTTACAAGTATTTTAATGGAATGTGTTCTGGCAAACTCGTAAAACATGCTCCCTCGACGTAAATACCCCCAACTAACCCGACAAGCAGCAAAAGCACGCCCCTTCACTGTAGATGTTGGAAAGCCTTCTACTCTATTAGTTCTTTCCTGTTACTGCTAGACGTTAGGATATTCTCCAGTCTTCGGTTTCTTTGACTGTACTAACATGAAAGAAATAAAATGTAATATGAATAGACATCTCGCTGCGCAACTCCCTACGTTGTGTTTCTCATGATATGATCCAAATCCAAATGGCAATACGCTTTGTTTGGTGGTGAATAAGAATAAAAAAAATACAACGAAAAAATTACGAATGGATAATACCGTGCATTAATTTACTATGAACTATTTTTAAATTATTTATGCAAATTAATCACTCCAAAGTGTGTATGAGTCGCTTGTAGTATTTTTTTAAATAGTAGTTACCCGTTTTGTTTCTAATAAAAGACAATATACGAGGTGCCGTCAAAAAAATTCCAGCCTTTTTACAGGTATTTAAAATTGTCGTAGACTCTTGAAAATTCACTATGTTATTGCTATACATTTTATGGGATGACTGGCTAATTTTTACGATCTCAGGTTCAAATGAATAGCTACAGCAGGAATTGGAATGCACTCTACTAAAGCCTGATTGTCACAGCTGGTGAATTTCAAAAATGCAATCTGGGCGTGAGGACAATTTAGAAGAACGATATGCAATAAAATTCTATTTTAGACTTGGAAAATATGTCACAGAAACGTATGGCATATTTCATACTGCGTTTGGAAAAACTTGCATGAAGATTCAAGGAAGGCAGGGAGTGTGACGGATGATGAGAGGTGCGTGAGCAGCAAGGAAGTCAGAACAGTTGATTGGCCAAATAAAGAATTTCATGGATAAGGACCATTATATATCTATAGAGTTCGTATTCATTTATTGAATATTTATATATAGTTTTTACAAAGGCATCACCACTTATCAAGGCCAAGAGGCCACTCGAGGATAATGGTTAAAGTGTGTACAGTAGATAATTGGACAATAAAGTAATCGTATGTACGATTAAATACACATTGGTCTTTATTATAGAGTAGAAGACAGTGTCGATCACGTGACATCACTAATGGTCGTCCCGAAAATTAACCGCGTTACCTATTTTCTCCTCTTTTACAACAGGCATCTCCGATAATAGTGATGACGATACTTATTTACCGTGTCCATGACATTTCTAATTCCGTATTGAGACATACACAACTGTAACGTGGCTTCTGATGTGAACTTCCTATCAAGCTGAACAGCGCCGCGCCAATCAGTCACCATTAAGAATATGGAGAAAAAAACAACAGACATTCTTCAGATACGCCCATTCTATCTACTCGTTTGATTTCCAACTTAAGTGTAATAGATCATTGAAATCCCAATTTCAAACTTTGCTGTACTATTTCCAACTCAATCGTGACAAACCACTGACATTGTTTTTGTTTTGGTTTTATTAATGGAGCACCCACCCACCCCTATAGAAATGCGAAGACGCATCTAAAGTTTAAATTCACTCAACAGGAGATGGAGAATATTTGTCATCAAATTCGATTTTCAAAAATAGCTTTCCTGTATTCAAAAGTACTTTAGGTTGGGGAAAAAATTAACTGAAATAAAAACTCTATGTCTAAATTAAACTGCACCATAATGCAAGATACAATTTTGAACACCACAATATAGCAGACTACGTTTATATATATATATATATATATATATATATATATATATATATATATATATATACACTTCATTTAATCACATAAATAATTAATATACGAAAGTACAAATTTATGCGTAAACATTAAGTATTTACTTCAACAGTGCTCAATACGCAGGTAGAGCTAGTTAGTAAGTTATAAAACTTATATCGCCATATATATTTTATAACTTACTATATATATATATATATATATATATATATATATATATATATATATATATATATATATATACTATAAATTGGGGGGCTGTGTATTGGTATTCATATCAATAAAAAAAACTTTTTCTATTTATTTATTTATTTGCTTCCTCACTGAGCAAATTAAGCACAAGGCCGTTTTTTTATGTGCAGAGTGAGGGGAAGGGACCCAGTTCCCCCGAGAGGAAACTGGATAATGACAATTGGTATGAAGGGTTTCTCTTACATTGCCCAAAACTGATTGCTCAAGAGCAATAGTCTGATATGTGGGGTAGCCCCCACATATGGTCTTTGATTGCAACATCTGCCGGAACAGATACTACACTTTGATAACAGAAAAAAGATCTTGGCCCGAAGGTCAAGAAGAAAAAAGGCGAACTTTTTCTATTTATTTAAAAAGAAAATACAACTTTCTTATAAAGGGTTGTAGAATTGCATTCACTAGCAAAATATCTAGCTAATTTGCATATTCTTTTAAACATTCATTTTAATTAATTCCCTATTAGTTTTTTTTTTTCTTTCCGGTTTTATCATGGGATTGTCATCTTTAGTGAACTATTACCTGTAATTATATTCGTGCAGATATTCTTCATGATTTATACTTGCGTAATATTTGCGTAAAAAGGTTATAGTAAACACAAAACTCTTTCCATATATATATATATATATATATATATGCATATATATATATATATATTTTTTTTTACGTATATATTTTTGTTTTAAAAATTTTGCCTAACAAACTCCTCCTAGAATTTTTGGCCTTTAGACATGTAATTCCATGTATAAGGTATTTGAACCCATATGAAACTTTATATTTGGGTTTTAACCCGGGAAAATCGGTACAAAAGTATGAAAATTTAAAAAATTGAAATTTACCAGGTGAAGGGCGAACGCCGGCATTACGAATATACATACATAACGTAGTAGCTATTAATTCATGCTTTAATTTTTAGGCTTGCAGCAATCATGTTTTCATAGCTCAACCATTAACTGCAAAGGAAAAAAATAAATCGTAAGCTAAACGTTTTGGATTCGATTCTCGGTGGTGGCGAAGGAGTCACTCTTTATATATTGGGTCAAATATAATCTACAATATGAATCTCACCTATCTGTTTAAATGTATGTATGTATGTATGTGAGTGTGTTTGCTGAAACTTTTCGGCAAAGGCGATTAATTTTCATGAGATCTGTATCATTTTGAGCCTCGACCCTTCGGACGACAAATATCGAAAAATTGGCTAAAAACATTAATTTCTTCACCCACAATTGGGCACTTTTCTACAAAGATGGGTCTCTTTTTTTTTCGCCGATATTTTCAGAAGCCATTCCGTCTTTTCGATTCACTAAACTTAATTTAAACCTTCGCGACTTGCGGTTTGAAGAGTTAATATTTACAAGTAAAGTAATCTCAACTAGATGTAAAAGCTCAATAAAACCGAAAGGGAAATAGAGCTTATAATATGAACAAATGATTAATAAAACATGTTAAAAGACATTATGAAAAAGAGTTAAAAACATATTTAATTTTACAAAGGAAGCACATGTGTGTGTGTGTGTGTGTGTGTGTGTGTGTGTGTGTGTGTGTGTGTGTGTGTGTGTGTGTGTGTGTGTGTGTGTGTGCGTTTCATTGAACAGCAGGAATAATTCCTGTTTTTTACTCTCGCGATCTTTTTCATTAGGCAGGTAAATGTTCGAACGTTCTGTTCAAGTGTAAAAAAGAAAATGGCCGATAGTCACAAACGTTTTCGACTTCCATGAGTCGTCTGCAAGCGAGCGAGGAATTAAAAAAATCATGCTTAGTTGATTCATTGATAAAGTTTATTAA
>NC_136482.1:179689801-179803642 GCF_053919585.1 Euprymna scolopes
TATATATATATATATATATATATATATATATATATAAACTATAATGCTTCCTATCTTAGGTTGAGCATTTGAGAAGTGATATACAGATTACAATTAGCGTATGAAGCGATGTTCTTTGTGTAAACGAATTGAGCTTAGGTACTTTGGACAATGTGAAAAGATTGTCAATTCACCGCCTGTGTAGCAACAGCCGTATAGCGCAACGGTTAGAAGCTCCAACTGTTGATTGGGCGATCGGGTTTCGATTCTGGCTTGAGGTAGTTGCTTCTCTAGTCGCACTGATGCGTTGCGGAACAGTATTGTATGTAGATGACTACATATATATATTAATTTAAAATTTCGTTTATATATACATATTATTATTTTATGTATTTACATAGACTTTTATATATTCATTTTCAGTATTTACTTCGGCAGTGCTCGATAGGTAATTAGAGCTAGGTAGTAAGTTTTGAAAATATATATGCGATTTAAGTTACACGGAATTTTCCGTGTCTCATAATCGTGAGGATTTGTCAGTCTATTGCATGGAATCGATGATGTTTCGTGCTTTTATGCATTCCTATATTACTGGGTTTACTAGTCAACAGATCATATTCCTTTTATTTACACACCGATTTTTCGTAGCGAATGCGTGCGCGATCATCAGGAAATGTTCACTTTACTTTTAATTTACCTGTTTCTTTGTTCTTTTTTTACGAGGATGATTCTTTTTTTCTTTGTGTTGCGAAGTGATCTAGTTTTGACCTGAATTTACATTTTATTTTATACTAGTGTATTTGTTTATTAATTTTTATTATAATTGTGATTATCATTTTTGTTATTGCTGTTATTATTATTATTATTATTATTATTATTATTATTATTATTATTATTATTATTATTATTTATTCATACTTTTATGTTGTACTTTAAGGTAAAGTTTCTTTTGTGTGCATATATATGATGACTGTTTTTATTATTATTATTATTATTATTATTATTATTATTATTATTATTATTATTATCAGTATTATCAGTATTATTATTATTATTATTATTATTATTATTATTATTATCAGTATTATTATTATTATTATTATTATTATTATTATTATTATTATTATTATTTATTCATACTTTTATGTTGTACTTTAAGGTGAAGTTTCTTTTGTGTGCATATATATGATGACTGTTTTTATTATTATTATTATTATTATTATTATTATTATTATTATCAGTATTATCAGTATTATTATTATTATTATTATTATTATTATTATTATTATTATTATTATTATTATTATTATTATTATTTATTCATACTTTTATGTTGTACTTTAAGGTGAAGTTTCTTTTGTGTGCATATATATGATGACTGTTTTATTATTATTATTATTATTATTATTATTATTATTATTATTATATTATTATTATTATTTATTATTGTTATTATTTATTATTATTATTATTATTATTATTATTATTATTATTTATTATTATTATTATTGTTATTTATTATTATTATTATTATTATTATTTATTCATCCTTTTTATATTGTATTTTAAGGTAAAGTTTATTTTGTACAATGTATTTGTTTATTTATAAATTTTTATTATGATTGTGATTATCATTTTTGTTATTGCTGTTATTATTATTATTATTATTATTATTATTATTATTATTAATTCATACTTTTTATGTTGTATTTTAAGGTAAAGTTTCTTTTGTGTGCATATATATGATGACTGTTTTTATTATTATTATTATTATTATTATTATTATTATCATTATTATTATTATTATTATTATTTATTATTATTTATTATTATTATTATTTATTATTATTATTATTATTATTATTTATTATTATTATTATTATTATTATTATTATTTATTCATCCTTTTTATATTGTATTTTAAGGTAAATTTTATTTTGTACAATGTATTTGTTTATTTATAAATTTTTATTATAATTGTGATTATCATTTTTGTTATTTCTGTTATTATTATTATTATTATTATTATTATTATTTTTATTATTATTATTATTATTATTATTATTATTATTATTATTGATTCATACTTTTTATGTTGTATTTTAAGGTAAAGTTTCTTTTATACTAGTGTATTTTTTTATTTATTAATTTTTATTATAATTGTGATTATCATTTTTTTTATTTCTGTTATTATTATTATTATTATTATTATTATCATTATTATTATTATTATTATTATTATTATTATTTCTTCATACTTTTTATGTTGTATTTTAAGGTACAGTTTCTTTTATACTAGTGTATTTGTTTATTTATTAATTTTTATTATAATTGTGATTATCATTTTTTATTGCTGTTATTATTATTATTATTATTATTATTATTATTATTATTATTATTATTATTATTATTATTATGTATTCATACTTTATATGTTGTATTTTAAGGTAAAGTTTCATTTGTGTTCATGTATATGATGACTGTTTTTATTATTATTATCATTATTATTATTTATTATTATTATTTGTTATTATCATTATTATTATTATTATTATTTATTATTATCATTATTATTATTTATTATTATTATTATTATTTATTATTATTATTATTTATTATTATTATTATTTATTATTATTATTATCATTATTATTTATTATTATTACTATTATTTTTATTATTATTATTATTTATTATTATTATTATAATTTTTATTTTTTATTATTATTATTATTATCATTATTATTATTATTTAATGTTATTATTTATTATTATTTTTATTTATTATTATTATTATTATTATTATTATTATTATTATTTATTCATCCATTTTTATATTGTATTTTAAGGTAAAGTTTATTTTGTCCAATGTATTTGTTTATTTATAAATTTTGATTATAATTGTGATTATCATTTTTTTTTATTTCTGTTATTATTATTAGTAGTAGTATTATTATTTTTATTATTATTATTTATTCATACTTTTTGTCGTATTTTAAGGTAAAGTTTCTTTTATACTAGTGTATTTGTTTATTTATTAATTTTTATTATAATTGTGATTATCATTTTTGTATTGCTGTTATTATTATTATTATTATTATTATTATTATTATTATTATTATTATTATTATTATTATTATTATTATTATTTAGTCATACTTTATATGTTGTATTTTAAGGTAAAGTTTCATTTGTGTTCATATATATGATGACTGTTTTTATTATTATGGTCTTTAATTATCACCTCTTAGTTTCCATAGCTACTAAAGGGCAGGGTTAGGTTGTTTTGTTAAATATTTTATTAAGAGGTTTGTTATGGAGAAGTGTTTATCGATGATATTTAATTTTGTTTTATTTTGGCT
Organism: Euprymna scolopes; assembly: GCF_053919585.1. Lineage (NCBI taxonomy): Eukaryota > Metazoa > Mollusca > Cephalopoda > Sepiida > Sepiolidae > Euprymna > Euprymna scolopes. Next base: position 179,693,143 of record NC_136482.1, read on the forward strand.
GAGTTTAGTTTTGCTATTTAGTTATAGGGCGACATATACCAAATTATATTTTTTCGTCTATTTTTAGTTCTTTAATGACTATTGGTGTTCTCTTGTTTGTATTTGATGTCGATATTATGATATCCACTATTTTTAGAGCTGTTTTGATTTGAGAAGCTACTTTGTTTAAAAGCGACCTAAGGAAAACACGCTTACAATTTTCACTTGTAGCATAAGAATAATGTAAGCTTAGAAATGTGCGTAAACCAACCTTATATGAACTCTTATTTTTGAAATCGTTTAGGTAGCTCCACTTTGCAATTCTTTTAGTTCATATAAATTATTTATGTTATTTAAACGATTTACATACATACATATATACACACATATATACATACATACATATTTACATACATATTTGACTTTTAATTGAAATATTCTAGTGTTCACGTCAATTTAAAAAAAAATAACTTCAAATTGAGGAGTCAAAAAGAAAGTTCGCACAATGGAAAATTGTTATTTAAATGTACCTTTAGAACATTAATGCAATACAAATACAACAGGAACACAATGAACTAGTTAACATTTAGTAGCATGGTCCTTCTGCAATTTGACAGCCTGCAATCTTTTGGGAATTTCTTGAATTAGACTGCAGCAATACTCAAGGGAAAGAGCATCCCACTTTTCTTTACTTTTTGTCCAAAGTTCTTCCAAATTTGAAATTTTATCATTGCGTAGTTGTTGCTTGACGTAATGCCATACGTTTTCGATAGGATTGAGGTGTGGAGATTGTGAAGGCCAATTTAAACACGGAATATCATGGTCTTCCAGGAACCTCTTGTCATTTCCAGCTGTGTAAATTGGATTATTATCTTGCATGAAGATGGGATTATCATCAAAATTCCGACCAAAGTAGGGTAGAAAATGCTCAGTCAACATATTAATGTACTTGGTCAAATTAATTCGAACTTGCAAGCGAACTAAAGGCCCTTGACCATTTGTACTAATGATGCCCCACACCAATATTAAACCTCCACCACCTTGCAGCGTTGAAACTGAGCACCTAGGATTAAATTCTTCGTCTTTCCTCCGACGAGCGTACTACCTACCATCATTGCCTAGTCTATTGAAATTGCTTTCGTCGTTAAAAAGCACTTTTGGCCAATATCAAGAGTCATGATCTTCATTGCATCTGACGAAGTCAAGACAGTGCTTTTGTTCTTTACTAAAATCATTGGCTTGCGTCTTGCAACCTATCCTCGCAAATTAAATTCCTTTAATCTGTTATTGACAGTAGAAAGAGAGCACTTTTCAATAAGATTACATTGTTGTTGGATTTGGGGAGCCGTTTTAAATCTGTTTTTTAGGCTGCGGATCTTGATAGTATTGTCTTTCCTGTAAGTAGTAACCATAGTACGACCAGGCTGAGGGGCATCATGAACACTGTCGGTGTTTTGGTGCTTTTGCACAATCTTTCATACCGTTTTCTCATCACATTTAAATCTGCGGTCGATTTCTCGATTGGATAAACCAGAAAGATGGACATTAATGAGCTCCTGACGATCACTAAAAGAAAGTCGTGATATATGGACTAAATGTTACGTTATATAACCTGGAACAACAACAATTACGGTTAGAGATGCTTGTTGCCTGCTTGTGGATATTTTAAACTGATTTAGTGGCGATAGTTTAAGCTGGTTTTAAGCGAATTTGTTGCTGCGGACTTTCTTTTTGTCTCCTCAGTTTGAAGTTATTTTTTTTAAATTGAGATGAACCCTAGAATATTTCAATTAAAAGTCAAATATGAACAGGTAAAATCATAGTGCAATAAATAGCGAATCAAATGAGGTATATGTTGTTTAAACAGTTACATTAAACTTAGCTAAAATTTGCAGTTTTTGAAAAAATTGCAAGTACGGACCTTTTTTTTTTTTTACCGGCACTCAAAGCACGTTTGATTAAATACGATAGAGTTTTCTTTATTGCTTTGTTGATTTTCTCGATGTGCTGAGCATTTTTCTCACTTAGTTCGTAAGTTGTTTATCAGGTTGTCGAGAGATTTTGTCGGCCATTTTCCTCTAACTCTTTCGATCATTGATCGTCGTCATGAGCAATTTTGTTGTTGTTAAAGAGGCTTTTTTCTGTTAAGTCTTTTATATAATAAATTTTATTTTGGTTTTTAGTTTCTGGTTTAATTTTATTTGGTTATTTTGCTTTAAGTCGTCTGTTAGGGAGAGAAGGATAAAGAGGAATGTGGTGTTTTTTATCTATAAGGCAATATATATATATATATATATATATATATATATATATATATATATATATATATATATATATATAAGATTGTTGAATTTTTTTTTATATTAGCGATTAATTTCTTTCTTATTACTTCGTTCCCTGAACGTTTATATTATACGAAAGGAGTAATTTGCCCTTTGTTTACATTTTTTCTTCGCCCACTTTTTTTTAAGACGTATTTACTTTTCTTTTTTAAATATTAATTATTAATTAATTATTAGTAATTATTAATTATTAATTAATAATTACTATGTGCATAGTTACGAATATATCAATGTTAAAATCTGTTTTGTTAGTGTTGGACTGTATTTTTTTAATTAATATTGCTTCTAGGAATTTTAATCATTGTGTAGAATTATTTCCATATGTAATTTTATGTTAGCGGTTAATTTATTTCTTATTTCGATTGACTTAAGTTTTTTATTGTGAGCGTTATATCAATGCTCGAAAACGCTAGAGGAAAATGGCTTCAAAAAATCCCTCGGCTATCTAATACACGACTTACTGAAACGAAAAATGAAACGGCTATGATAACGACTTGCTGCCAAATATATATACAGGGTGGCTCACTTAAAAGTAGCCCAGAAAATGTGGTAGGCAGTAGAAATGTTGTTTATTGTTTAAATTACCTGTAGTATTGTTTAAATTACCTGTAGTATTGTTTAAATTACCTGCAACGTTATAAAAGATGCTGGAAGTGCTCCCCGTTGATATCTATGGATTTCTGGGCACATTTAACAACGTTTGCAGATACTGCCTGTAGAACTTCTCTGGTGATTCTCCTGATAATGATAATGTTGATAATGTTCTACTTTAGTTGGTCTAGATTGTGAGGATTATTTGCATAAACTTTTTGCTTTAAATTTCCCCAAAGATAAAAATCACATGATGACCAGTCCGAGGAACGTGGTGGCCATAACCCTTTGCTTATTGTTCTCTCTTCATATATATATATATATATATATATATATATATATATATATATATATATATATATATATATATATATATATATATAAAACAGCTGTAATGGAAAAATCCAGGAAATAAACGAAGGTTATAAAAAAGAAAACGTGAGTCTTTGAATTTGCAACAAAACTTTGCACTATATATATATATATATATATATATATATATATATATATATATATATATATATATATATAAGTAAGCCTCCTTAAGAAACTCGTTGCTTATCGTTGAGAACATCTAATTGAAATAGTCGGTCAATTTAGTTCTTATGGACATATCATCATATAATTATTAGATCACTCTGACAGACGTTAAAAAACATTTAAAAATAAATGTTTAAATTTCAACAATATTTCTCGCGGTTAACGGTGGCCGAATGGATTAGATCCTTGCTAATGAAGCCAGGTACGGGTTCGAATCTATCGACCGGTGTTAATTGTGACACCCCGCACTGATGATTCCCGAAAGGATGAAACACCAGTGTGGGTAAGTGTTTAATAATTATTATAGTAATAATTATAATTATATATATATATAATTATATATATATATATATATCAAATATGGTAATTAGTAAAAACATGAAGAAATTGCTCAATACTATTGCAGAGCAAATATATGTTTTATTTTTTTATTACCGTTTTATTTGCTTAGTTACACATGTTTCGGTTACGGAATCGTATTAAAAATCCAGTAACTTCATCAGACATAACAGAAATGGTCATTATGATTGGAAAAATGATATTAGAAGTAGCACGAAAAAAAGGTAAAAGAAGGGGAAGAAAAGGGGGGAGATCAACAACAGTTAATTTTCAATGTTTAATAAACATTAGACGGTTGTAGGGGTTTGGGGGGGAGTTTAAGAAATTCAGCTAGACACGGATAGGCATATAGGGAGGGGAAGGGGAGAGAGATAGAGAGGGGTAAGGCAGGAGGGGGGAAGAATTTCAATTTTAAGTTTTAAGATTTAATAAACATTAGAAGGTGATAAGGGTTAGGCGGGTTTAAGCTGTTCAACCAGACACGGATAGGAATATATGAAAAGGGTAGAGAGAGAGAGAGAGAGAGAGAGAGAGAGAGAGAGAGAGAGAGAGAGAGATAAAGAAGATGAAAAAAGAGAGGAGAGGCATAGAATGAACAGAGTTTTAAAAGATGGGGGAAAGAAATATCGAGATAAGAATAAATACTGAAGGGGAGAAGGAGAGAAGCAAGTAATTCAACACGTGGCTCTGGGCTGTTGCGTATATGTCATGTTAAAGGTTTATACAAATTGGGAGGGGGCGTTGTTTGCAGTAAGTAAGACGCATCTTTTCAAGGCAGGTTTAGTTACGTCCAACTTAAATGCATTTATCTATTTAAATTCATTGACTATTAAAGGTCTTTAAGAAATTAAGTAAGTAAATTACAGTGAATTAAAATTGCCAGATATGGATTGAATAAATATAGCAAAATATGGAACCATTAGGATATGGATAAAGGAGGATATATGAAAAAAAATATGACCATTCCTGTAATGTCTGATGAAGTTACCGGATCGTTAATACGATTCGGTAACCGAAACATGTGTAACTAAGCAGATAAAACGGTAATAAAAAATAAAACACACACACACACAAAGACACACACACAAAGACACACACACACACACACGCACATATATATATATATATATATATATATATATATATATATATATATATATATATATATATATATATATATATATATATATATATATATATATAAGAGAGATAGAGATTGCAGGAAATGAGATAATTAATCAAAAGTGTACACAAAAAATCAATTGTCACGAAGGGGCCTATGTGACTCATTCGTGTTTGTCTACGTAGTTACAATAATTAATGATATCCACATAATCGCAACTGAAGAAAATGTACATGCGTACGCATAACCATAGTTTCTTTATTTTTGTTTTCATGAGGGAAGAGATGAGAAATCAATGCTTTTGGTTTGGAGTTGAGTTCGGCTCCATTTTATCAATCTGTCTGGCATGTATAAATTCCGAAAATCCAACTTCTAGAATGCTCTAGGATATTTGATCCAAGAATGGAGAAATATCATGAGGCATTCTAGAAGTTAGATTCTCGGCACAAAATTTTTACAAACTATTAATCAAGAAGAGCGCATTCAAAAGCGACTATAATTTATTAGCCTTATTTGGCATTCTATAATCTTTGCAAATGTATGTGTATCATCGCAACGGCCGCTTTCCATCTACTTCTCGTCGGCAATGACCATTCGTCTCACTGAATTTCCGTGTCATTAAGCCTCCTCACTATCTCAGTCCTCTTCGCACTCATTCGGTGGAGGTTTGGTTAATACTCTTTCTGCTCGGTCTTTCCATCCTCCTCGACCATTCTTGATTATTTGGTGTTATGCCAAACGATGCTGACACTATATTTGGATGATGGAGGTAGTTAATTATTATTATTATTATTATTATTATTATTATTATTATTATTATTATTATTATTTATTTTTTTTTTATTATTATTTATTATTTTTTATTATTATTTATTATTTATTATTATTGTTGTTGCTAATATTATTATTATTATTATTATTATTTATTTATTATTTATTTATTTTTATTTATTACTACGAGTTTTCACACAAGTCATCATTAGTGATTTTTCACTGACAATACCCAGTGATGTTCACTGGAGTATGAACGACAATGTGTCACCCCACATCTCGATAATTATTGCAAATGATTGTGCGTTATTGCAATAGTCGGTTACCATTGATTTCTCAGTAGCAACAAGTATTAGCCTTCTCTAGGATTTATATGACAATAAGCTTCAATGTTTCAATAACTTCGCTCTTTACCAGTTGAGATCTAATTAATGTTCTCTATCCTTAGTCTTTCTATTCTTTTTTACTCTTCTCGATAATTTTGTATGGTATTAGTTGAAGCTAGTACCATTACATAGTGTTTTTTATTATTTTTAAAAATCTGTACTCGTTAGAGAATATGAAAAGTTAATGTAAAAATGGCATTAATGAGTTTCATATCGGTTTTATATAAAAAAAAATGTTTAAAGGTAAATTTGCAGCGTAAATATATATTTGATGGCATTAGCTTCATATATAATTCTGAACTTCCTGTCTTGTTTCATTGCCTTTGTTTGTATGCAACGAATCTGAAACATTCATCTTTAGATTACTTCAAATAAAAAAGAAAGCCCAATCCTTAAGATAACAGCAACTTCCGCTTAGGCAAAGTTAACGATATGTTTTACAACCAGGCAACTTCGACGCGAACATCAAAGGTAATGACAGTTTGTTTTGTCCTCGGGCAAAAATATATTACCCACCTATCTTTTTTCTATCTTAGTGATATTTCGCAATGCGTACTGATTGACCTGAGCTCGTGATAACTGTTAGAATCCGTCGGGGATGTTCCGTTAAAAACAGTCTGTACCGGAATAGGTCAAATTGTACCTATTTACAATGCCTCCCCACGGGACAGAGTTAGACACCAGGATCGTTTTTTAACGTGTAGGAAAGGTACAAAAATAAAAAAAAAAATGTCTCAGTCGTGAAGGACTGTTCCTCCACTGAAAGAGAACAAGAAATGGAAGTGCAGCATCTGAAGAACAGATACTACACTTTGATCCTGGCGAAAAGGATCGTCATACCCTTCATAACTTGTTCTACCTAGAAAAAAGATTTAACAGGCCTACAAATTATTAACATTATGAATATATCAATACATTGATAAAATAAGAGTTGACAACCAACGTTTGTAATTCAGTAAAATATTTTGATATTTTCAGGCTGGCTATAATTACAAGCACAGTGGTATGATGCTTATAGTCGGCTAACGTACTTCCTGACTTTCGACGTATCGATACCGGAAGCGGTGGCAAGTATGCTTGAAACGCACTAAAATATTAATTTGCCAATGAAAAGATCATTTCTAGTGCTTTCCGTAAGCATGTGCTTGTTCGTGTGGACAAACGCACATTCATACGCCGTGTCTGGCTTACCCATACATTTTCGTTTTACTTTTAAGTTTTGTATTCTACAATAGGGAGCTTCTAAAAGTAATGCCTCATATACTTTTTATTCCGACCGAGTGAATCAGGGAAGATTGTAAATCGCATTGTTATTATAAGTTATTATATGCATTGATGATATGTAGTTTCATCACTCTGTTGCAGATATTGACGGTATTAGACTCTAAAAATACAACCCTTGTCATAGACGTGCGTGAGAAGCAGGGATGTGTCATTGAATACCCGGAAAAAGTCCATTGTGAAAGTTGGTGACTATATAGAAAAATAAATTCTGGAACACAAAAGCTAGCTCGTCTTCGTAGCTCTACAACTTTTGGAGTTTAAAAATAAGAGGCTTTAAATTTGGAAAGACTCTCGTATATATATATATATATATATATATATATATATATATATATATATATATATATATATATATATATATATATACACACACACACACAGACTTTGTATGTACCGCGTCGAGTGGTAGAAATTTCTATGTTGATATCTAAGGGCGCATTAATTCACTGGAAGAGATGCACTCATAGTCTTTGTTAAGACGTGCATCTGGGAGAAGGAAACCCTGATGTAAAAACCTGCTGTCTACTGTATGCTTTGTCTTGTGACATCCATTGCATCGACAAAGATTAGCAGTAATACAAAAAGTGTGGTTGGTTCTACACAAAGCCTTCAGCACTGTAAAAAAAAGGTCATCTGTGTTGATATCCGAAGAACTTAGTTGTTGTGACGGAACCTGATACGTCGAAATCGAATGGAGAATCCATACATACATATACAATAAAAAATCTTATTGAAAATCTTATTGAAAATTTAAAAAAAAAAACATTATTAACCTGTAAGGATGGTAAATAAAATTTTAATTTACCAACAAGGTGTACAAATAAACTTGAAAGACCTTATTTGGCCGAGTTTCGAAAAATGCAATTCTTCTAATCAGAGGAAAGAGATTTCAGGTTAATGCATTGAAAGAAACTACAAATATGAAATTAATCATACTTGCATAAATAAAGTTTATAGGGATTTAAAATGATTATGACGGCAGGAAACGGGAAAAGGGGAGAAAAAGGATATGGTAATAATCCATAGAAAAAGAAGGTAAAATCCAGAACAAGATAAATCCATACCAATTGATAATCCATTGGTAGTCTAAGGGAAAACATCAGATCATTGTTTTTTGTGGGTTTTTTTTTTTCAACTTTTTTTAAGTAACGAATAGGGCAAATGGAAGTGTTGAAATGAAGATTCAAAGGATAGCAATAAAAGATTGAAATTAAAATTGAGAAAGGGGATAAGAAAAAGAGAGGAAAATGAAAGAGAAAGAGAAGAATAGAAAAGACGAAGAAAGAATAGTAAGATACCAGAAAACATTTGTCTGTTTGTTTGTTTGTTTGTTTGTTTGTTTGTTTTTGTTTTGCGGCATATCAACTCTTTTCACGTTATTTAAAGCCGAATCCAGTGATTTTGAAGAACAATTTTTCAATAGAGTATATTTGTTTTTTTTTTCAAGTCGGTTTCTATTTAACCCATAGTTGGGACCCTAACAGGTACTAACACTCCGGGTCAGAGTGGACCTGGGAGCAATGGCAATTAAAGGGTTGCTCCACACTCTCCAAATCCTGCAAGCTGGGGCCTCACCATCGGATATAGTTTAAAGTCATATCCAAAAAAGAAGAGAGAAAGGAAGATAGACATAGTTAAGAGGAAAGGAGAGTATGGAAGGGGAGAGCGCAGATGGAGAACCATTATTACAAATCTATTTTTAGAATGGATAAATATAAGTCGGTCGAGGCCAATTTGACTCAGACAGGAAGATAATTGCGTGGAAATGATAATTCAAATTTATTTATTTTAAATTTGGAGAGGAATTAAAATAGATAGAAAGGTTTACAGATCATAAGTAATAGTGTAAAAATTTAATGTATAATTAGAATTGTTCGTATACACATATATGCATATACAACACTTATTTATAAAATAAAATTAAATAATATACGATAATAAGTGAGACTAGAGGAACCAACTCACTCGCATCCACTAGGGACACACGCACACACATGTACGAGTAACTATACTCAGACATAGGTGCATATATACATATATACATTCGCATATATACACATATATATGCAAATATACACACACATATATGCACATACATATACTTACACATTACGTATACAAACAGAAATATGCATATACGCAGATATACTGCAAATGCTAGTATACAGCAGTTCCCTTAGTCTCACAAAAAATTAATAAAGAGGGATAGAATAAACCTCTTATATTAAGTAAATTTAAAACCTAAGGTTAAGAAGTAAGCTAAGTAATTTCGAATTCATTGTTTTATTTTTTCTTATGTTTACATTTGGGAAATAAGTTCGCTTTTGGAATTGATTATCTTGATACTTCGGGGGAGTAAATATACTTATAACTTCGAATGTGCACAGGTTGAGTTAGCAGTAGTAGATTCAATCTGTACGGGGATATTGTAATCTGTATTCCGAGGTGAGTTTAGAGTATTATAAGTGCTTTGAGAAAAATAAGGCGGTTTATTATTATTATTATTATTATTATTATTATTATTATTATTATTATTATTATTATTATTATATTGACCAATATTAATATTATTATTTGTGTTGTTGGTTGTGACTGGGTTGTTTGTTGGTGAAAAGGTTGATGGAACGGTCGGTTCATTCATTGAAGTTATATTTTGAGTAGTAGACGGATGGGGGATTTCTGTCATGGAAAGATTATTTTCAACTATTATAGTGGTATTTTGTGGTAGCTAAGTAAAAGTATACGAATATATGACATCCCTATGGATGCAACCGTTTTTATGGGCAGTTTCGCTTATTGTTGCAATTGCTGTTAGCTTTTGGCATTAAGGGTAAAGAGTTGGTCTGAACTAATTTGATTTATTTGGTGTTCGAAGCTATTATCGCCTGTGTTAGATTGGGCATTGTAGAGTAGAAAATTTTAATAGAAATGTTATTAAATATGGCACTATATCAATGTGGTTGCTTAAAAGAATTTTCTAAAATCTTTAAAATATCTTTGGTATATTTGTTTTGATATTTAAGCTGAAAGCGGGGTTAAACCAAATAGTTTTCTTTTTCCTTTCTCCGATTGCGGAGGTTAGGCTTGTAATGATTATTGCGTTGGGCGAAACTATGTTGGTAAAGCTGTTGGTTATAATAGTTATTTTTCAGCGGAGTAGATTGTTTTTTGGAATCTGATTTACTTTTAGTCATGTTATGCGTAATTACGGATGTTAGATGGCTGGTAGCGGGATTATTATGGTTATGTTGTATTTTTCATTATACCCTGAATTTTTAAGGCGTTATTAAAGAAGGAGGCATTTCGGTTGAAAATGAAGAAATTCTTTTAAAGACAGAAGGTACTATGAATTTTATAATATAATTAGCATTTCAGCCAGGTGTTGCCCGGGTGTTTTGAGGTGTATGTTCAGCAAAAACATATCTTTTTAATTCTGACCCCTATTATGACCTTTTAACATTTATTGTTTTGGGCTCAAATCGTTATGAAGTTAGATCTATGTTCAAGGAACCTATATCTAAAATTTCAAGTGTTTAGTCCTAAATTTGGCGGAGGAGTTTGGTAGAGTTCTCAAAGGTCAAATCGTTGAAGTTTGACCCCTTAACAGCAGAGTTTCTGACCGAAAACAAATTACAACGATTTCCCCAAATCTCAATACCCTGTATATCAAATTTTGAGTCTGTAGACTGAAAATTGACAGAGTTATTGCGTAGGAAAATGTACGCAGACACATACACACACACACGTTCACTTTTATATATATAATAGATTAGAGTGATTGGAAAATCTGTGAACATAGAAAAGATTTAAATTATTATATTCCCTTGGTCTATCTCTAGTATAAAGATCCCCTTGGGTGTGTTTAAAATGATGTTTAAGTTCATTCAAAGGGTAAAGTCCGTTACCTTGGCAGAATCTAAAGAACTTATTAAGATTGGGGGGGTGTCTTTTCTAGTTCAAAATTTATCGTTGAAGTATATGAGGGACTTTCTAGTTTAGAGGATTAATTTGTTTTCCAACTCTGTTAAATCAGAGTTTCTCTTAGTGATAATGAGGGCCTTATTTAAGAGAATAGGAGAAACAGATTGTTAATAGTTATTGATGTCAAGGGTTATAAAATGCAGGATATGTTTATGTTTTTAGGGCAAGAAACCAGTTAAGTACAGAGTCTAAGTTTTGCCAGAGAGGAAGGCTATTTTTTCTTTAATATTGGGGATAATTCTCTCTAATATTTTCTTACTTACTGAACTCAAGTCAGAACTTGATGGGCAAATCAATCTTATAGATGGGATGTCGTAAAAATTAGTTTTATGGTCCTTAAGGATAAATCTAGGTGTTCCTGGTGACAATATATCAGTGGCGTTATGAATATTCATAGCAGTCAATAATATCTTAGCCTCTAAGTTTATGCGATCCAGAGTGTTTTCTGGAAGTATTTTATAAGATTTTTGGAGCTCTTTCTAAATGAGTTTTTACATGTCGGGTAGTCGAGTTTATAATAATTTGTCTTATTGTCGGGGGCGAATAAATATTTATTTTTCTTTACTTTTACTGCAAAATTGTTAATTTTTTAGTCATTGGATTTGAATGGTATTTTTGTTTTTTTTTTATTTGATTTTCTTAACTAAATTTATCATAGAGTTTTTTAACTCATCTTTTTTTTTTTACAAGGTGGTCACCACTTATCAAGGCCCGGACACCACTCAGAATAAGGGTCATTGTAAGTACAATACGTTAGTGTGGAGATTTAATAAAGTGTCTACTTAAGGGGGCTGTTCATCAGGAATTTGTTTACGTTGGACTTGAAGACATGTCAGGTGGGAAGCAAGCAAACGGAACAGAGTTCAACAGGCTTGCAGTTCTAAGAAAGAAGCTTTGTTCATGGAATCTACGTTTTGATTTAGGCATAGATAAAGAGTGGGGAAAGTTTTTGACAGTGGATTCAACTAGACGGGTGTTTTTCGTAAAAGATTGACGGGGGGGGGACCAGAGATTGGGGTTCAGACAAGCACCTGCCATGAAAATAACGATAAAATCTAGGTGGGGGTTATGTTTTGGGTGAACTGTGATTCTAAGTTCATATAAATTAGTTGCTATCCTTTCCCTCTTTTTTTTTGTCGTGGTAAGAGTTAATCGGAAGATTATTATTTAAAGATTCCGGGTGGGATTGAGAAGCAGAACAATTAGGCGATTTATAATTTTTGGTGGGGTTTATATCATAATGATAAGCCTTCCATCTTATATTTTAGGAAGGTATTAAGGGATCGAACAAATTTCAAAATGTATTGCTGTTTAGAAGGCATAAGAATATTTTTCGCAGAAATTGGGATGTATTCATTGTCAAACATATCTGGAGAAGATGAAAAAGCTCGACTCAAAAGTAGCTTAGATTTAATAGAAATTTACAGGTAGAAAAAATGTAAACTCAAAATGAATAGAAATATTATAGAATTATTTATATATTAATCAAAACCAGATCCAAAAGCTCAATAACTCTAAAATGGGATTAGAACTTAAATATAAAAGAAAAATCTTTATGAAAATTTATTTAAATTTCCTAAAAATCATTATAAATCTGTAAGAAAGGTATACAAAATATAGGAGTATAAACACACTTGAAAGACCTTATTCCATGGAGTTTCAAAAAATGTAATTCTTCTGATCAGAGGAAAGGCCTTATTCCATGGAGTTTCAAAAAATGTAATTCTTCTGATCAGAGGAAAGACCTTATTCCATGGAGTTTCAAAAAATGTAATTCTTCTGATCAGAGGAAAGGCCTTATTCCATGGAGTTTCAAAAAATGCAATTCTTCTGATCAGAGGAAAGACCTTATTCCATGGAGTTTCAAAAAATGCAATTCTTCTCATCAGAGGAAAGTGTTTGCAAAATATACAATAAATTTTGCAGGTTAATGCATTGAAAGAAACAAATATGAAATTAATCATACTTGCATCAAAAAGTTATTAAACATTTAGTGAAAGTTTATAGGGATGATGCGTACTACTGGTTCTATAGCATGATTGAAAAATAGAAGGGTTGTTTGAGTCTAAAGTGTTTCTTAATACGAGACAGTTAATGTTTCTTTCTCGTTGGTCTAGGACAAGCAACGTCACAAGATATGAATCATCGGATATTTAAAAAACAATCATAAAAATGGCGATCTGATAGATTTCACAATATTCGAATTATACAAAAAAAAGTGCCTTCCAACAAACTATCTTGTGATATCTTAAGGTGGATTATCATGTCGCTGTAAATGCAAATGAGCCGACGGGCAAAAACTAATAAAAAAATTTTTTTTTAAAAAACATAATTATTCTTACGCTTTTCCCGCTTTATCTTTTGAAAATGTCCTTAGCGCAAATTGGAGTCGGGTAACTATCAGAAAAGATTAGAAAAGGATATTTTTTTTTATCTTTTTAAAATCGACAAAACAAAGGAAGGGAAGCTGAATAATCGACTCGGGTTTCCTTCATTATTGCTTTGCTTTCTTTGTTCTGTTCTGATGCGTCCTTCATCCTATGAGATGACAGCCGGTCGGTCTGTCACGATTAAGTTTAAAATAGCAATTTCATACGCAGTTTTAAAATAGGATATCCGTAGATTTGTCCCGCTTAAGTTTGAAACAGCATTCCTTACATCTGCCGCATTTAATTTTCGTATTAGTATTTTTCATTGGTCTGTCACGTTCAAGTTAACATTAACGCTTGTCTGTCATACTTAAGTTTAAAATAGTATGTTGTTAGATATATCACGCTTAAGTGCAAATTAACATTTTCGTTGATCTGGCAAGTTTAAAATAGAATATTCCTAGATCTATCACACTCTGGTGCAAATTAATATTTTCGTTCATCTGTCATGCTTAAGTTTGAAAGTATGAAGTGGCATATTCCTAGATCTATCACACATAAATTAAATTAGCTTCTCCATTGGTTTATCACTTAGGAGTTTTAAAGAGCATGTCCCTAGATGTATCGCGCTTGCTTAGCACTGTAGTCTGGTCTGTCACGCCGAGATGTGTAATAAGATATTTATAGATCTGTCATGCCTAAGCCTGAAATTACATTTTCGTTGGTCTGTCACGCTAAAGCTTGAAATAGTATGTCCCTAGATCTGTCGCGCTTAATTTTCGAATTAGCATCCTCATAGATTTGTCGAGCTTAACTTCGAAATAGTAATTTTGTCCGTCTGTCATACCTAAGTTTGAAATAGCTTTTTCATCGCTGAACGCGCAGATTACATGGACGCATCTTCAGAATAGATCTATTTTTATTTTTTTTATTTGAATCAATTCATCTCATTGACGTTATCAATTATAACCCAAACCTTGTCGAGACTTATGTAATGGCGAGTATCAATTAACATTCAAATATTCAGTCTGTAATCTGATCGACATTGCTGGATGGACATCACGTGACAACTGGTATTAAATAGACGAAGAAACCCCTACCCATACACACTCCACACTTTCTTTCTTCTGGACCAATCACAATATCGACGGTTTTCAGATGGGAACCAAAATGGCAGACTCACACACACGCGCACACACATAAAGTAAAAGAACGATACAAGTACGCATGCGTGTAGACAGAGGCCAAACAACACTAATCTAGAAATATTTTCTTGTAATACGTATGGCTGCTGGTAAAAGAAATATAAATATTTAAATTGTATTAATTTAAAATATGCGGGAGTCGATCCAAAAGTAAAGCCTCCTATTTTTTTAACTCCAAAAGTTGAAAAACTACGAAGATGCACGCGATATTATTAAAACGAGCGCCATTTTGTACTTCAGAATTTATTTTTCTACATAGTACCCATCATTCATAATACACTTTTGCGAGCGATGAACAATGACTGTGTATGGGCATCCAGAGCGCGCTTTGTCATAAAATAGTCGTTTCAAATGTAAAAACTATATTTTTTTTCAAAAAAGTTGAAGACCCACGTAGACGGGAGTGGTACCATTAAATCTAACAACCTTTTGTGCTCTAGAATTTATTTTTCTACATAGTGAACACTATTCTTAATGCATTTTTGCCAGGAATTCAATGACGCATCTCTGCTTCTGACGAACGTCCATGACCGGCGTTGCTTTCTTAGAGTCTCACACAGCCAATATCTGCAACAGAAAGATGAAACTTTTTGGCGATTAATGCATAAGTTCGGTCATCATAATAATGTAATTTGCAATCCCTCGGATTCATTCGGAACAAAAATATAGGAGGCGTTACTATTGAACGCTCCCCGTAAATCTATCAAATATCAAGCTGAAATAACGTTAATATATAACGTATATAATCTTAATAACGTTCATATATAACGTATATAATCTTAATAACGTTCATATATAACGTATATAATCTTAATAACGTTCATATATAACGTATATAATCTTAATTAACTCAACCAAACGCGAAATAAGGGGATTAGCAAAACAACGTTTTCTAGAATTAAGAAGTAAATAAAAAATCCCGAATGAAACTAATGCGTAAAATACTACAGAAGCAATAAATGAATGTCCCTAAAACTTAACCCATGCAGTAATTTGGGGATCGCATAATTTCGCAGCAACTCAATGCGCTGGTACGGCTTAAGGAGAGAAGACATGAGCTCCTCAACCCAAGCATAAACTCTTTGTCGGTGGGGAAAGGCTGTGATGTCCTTCCAACCATACCTGGCCCCAAGATACTCGAAATGCCCAACCGTGTCTGGGTTTCTGATCGGGCCACTCCTGGTGCACAGCTTAGCGTTTTCGAGGAAGACAAACTTTTGTTTCCTCCGGGCTCTAATCGTGAAAGCCATCTTTCTATAATTTTACATCGTAGATTTCTATCCATTCATATTTAAAGAAATCTTCAACATCACCTATCCCCCTGAGAGTTAGGGTTAGGGCTACCTCACATCGTAATTTAGTACTGGAAGAGTCTATGATGCAGGTAAGTTCTGGTCTCACAACAATAAGGAAGATGATGGATTACCTGTGTTATGGATTCTAAAAGATTGTGAATGAAAACTTCCAGAAAATATACAGTGCAGCGCGATAAAATTATCGCCCTAAAGAAAACAATACTACAGTTTATTTTAAGGTAACTTAATTATGTAGTAGAACTGACATCTATTCAATATAGTCGCCTTCAGCCTCAATCATCGCCATGATACAGGTCGGGAACTGGGAGCATGTCTTTTCTACAGGCACCGGCGGAAGATCGACGAATATTCGGCGGATGGCGGCGACCAGATTGGCTTTGGTGTTATGGGGAGGGGGTCATGTTAGTGATGTTTTCGATGTATGACCAAATGAAGTAGTCCAACGAGTTCAGGTTGAGGGAGGAAGAGGGCCAGTGAGAGAAGGTACAAAGTCGTAGCACGCCTTCTGAAGCCAAGCCTGTGTCTCTTTGGACTTGTGGCCGGTGATCACCTGATTGCACCAGGGGTTCACCACACTCTTCAGCACATACATGTACACTTTGGTGTTGACTTTCAAGCCGACTTCAAAGATGTGAGGTGGCATGATGTGGCCCTCTCTTCAAACCACACCAAGGACCATAATTATGGGTCGTCCGGTACATTGAGCTGTGCCCTCAAGCGTTGAACTGTCAGGATTTTCATTCTGAGGAGCTGGCAATGGTCCTGTTGTCATTACTTGAATCGATAGAGAGCATGACTTGTACAGCGGTGCATCTCCCATCTCGCTCGTTGAACATTGTATCACTTTCAGATATGATAGAAGGCTCCTATCGCTCTTGGGATTTGTATATATATGGAAATGACAAATTAGGCCTTAAAGTAGACGTGCTAGCAAAGATGAAAAATAACTCACTTTAATAATATCGAAAATAAAAATAAATTTACCTACATACAATTTGACATTTCTATCCATTTATATCTGAAGAATTCTTCAACATCACCTTCGTTTTTGCCGTGATGTATAACGACATATTTAATAATTAAATTCATATTATTAAAAACATGTAAAACAGTTTTCATCGACATAAATAAAACAGTAAATGCATGTGTGTGCCTGTCTCTATGAAAATATTTAACCGATAAACTGTTAAACTACTGGTCACATAACATTAAAATTAACAGGAAATCGTAATCATACACCAAGAATGGTTCATAACAAGTAAAATCTTTGTTTGGATGGATGAATAACACGTACAAAAATGTATCGGCAAGTTGAAATGCAAAATGTTTATTTCAATTTGCCGACATATTTCTATTACTTTTGCGCATGTGAAAATTCATTCATATCTTGAAGTGTTTTAATTTTAAATCTTTCTTATCTATATGTCGATAGCTCAAACCGCAGGGAACAAGGCTTGGCCGCTAAATGTTTTGGTTTGGATTCTGGCTGATGGCCCCAAGTCATATTTTTAGCTTTTTAAGTCAGTATTATATATTAGGTACAATATAATACTCAATAAATAATTGGCTCTGTACATGAATTAAAATATATTCAAGCGTATTTTACGACTGGGTAAGGCTAGGCGCCTCCGTTGGATTAAAAAGCTTGTCCTGTGTCTGAATATACTTTATGTAAAATTTCAAATGTTTAGACCAAAAATTGGATGAGTAATTCGTAGAGACCGTAACGGCCAACATTTTTAACTTTGGCCCTAATTTTGATCCTGTAACATTTATTGTTTTGGTCTAAAATCAAATTAAAATGTTCGATCCATATTCAAGTAACCTACATCTAAAATTGCAAGTGTTTAGACTGAAAATTGGCGGAGGAGTTTGACAGAGTTTTCAAATGTCAAATCGTTGAACTTTCTTCCTTGACAGCCAAATTACTGCCGAAAACAGATTTCTTAAATTTACCCAAATCTCAATACTCTTTATGTCAAATCTCGAGTCTGTAGACTGAAAATTGACAGAGTAGTTTGGTAGAGAAATGTACACAGACACACACACACACAGACATTTTCACTTTTATAGATATATAGATAGATTGTTTGTTTTTTTTCTGTTTTCACTAATACGCACAGTTCTATTTGTGCATATTTTATACATTATGCATTATTGCATTTGGATCTGCATTTAGAGTATATCGCTACTTTTATCAGTGGAACTCTCTCTATCAAACTACTCTGTTAATTTTGGGTTTACAGACTTGAAACTTGATAAATGAACCAGTGGAATAAAATCAATTTACTTTTTAATTAATAAAAAAAATAGCTGCAAAGGGGTCAAAATTGAAAAATTGGAACTTTGCAGGCGTAGTTCGACGTAATACTATGTTTTGCGTATGCGTTAATATATATTTATACGTTTAACCGCGTTAATTTTTCAAGTTTTGATATGCATGGGTCAGATAGTATCGAATACCGCTAAAGAGCTAAATGTTTTGGTTTCGATTCTAGCTGATGACACCCAAGTCATATTTTTTTAACTTTTGACATCACTACTATATATTGGGTACAATATAATAATCAATAGATAATTGGCTCTGTGATAATAAATGCAAAATGTGCATAAATTGAAACATCATATTTAAGCGTATTTTTCAACCGGGCAACGCCGGGCCGCCCGCTAGTTAATAAATATAAGTATAGTTTCTGCTACAGACTGACAGATACAAAATCTCCAATAGTAATAGATAATTTATATTGGTTGAAAAAACGTTGAAATTGTACCATTTGCTGTCAGTATGAGAAATATTTACATTTTTGGAATGAAAATCAGATAACACAATGTAAACTATTCTCTGGAATCGAACCCTGCCATCCGCCATTACGAGTCTTTTAACAACGGCTTCAATCATATTAAAAACTAGCGGCCGCGCCGTGTCGACACACACAACGCCGAGTCAAACAGAAAATCGAGTACACTCAACATCAAGTACACTCAACATTGTCTCACCATCAACGCTTACCTTGTGAACTCAGAGTATGAGAAATTCCTATATGCACAAAACAAAATCACTGAAAAAACAAAAATACCCTAAGAGTAAGAATAATGAGTAAACGTTGGATAAAATGATGGTTAAAATTATTACGAATTTGCCAGGATTCGAACCTGGAATCTTCTAATCCGTAGTCAGGCGCTTATCCATTGCGCCACAAGTCCTGTCTGCACTACTGCGACTGTATACAGGCAGTACTAAAATCTGTTGACATGGACAGGTAATTTTTTCGACAAAAACGAAACGGCCCAAAAACCCTTATTTAAGGCTTTTTGTGTGACTCAGCGTTGTTCCTTATGAACCATATATAGATAAGGACAATTTAGAGACTCACACCTTTCAGGGTAAAAAAGAATTCTTCAATTCGGTGCATCCGTTCAAAAGTTATATTGGTATATATATATATATATATATATATATATATATATATATATATATATATATATATATATATATATATATATATATATATATATACCAATAAAACTTTTGAACGGATATATATATATATATATATATATATATATATATATATATATATATATATATATATATATATATATATATATATATATATATATATATATATATACCAATAAAACTTTTGAACGGATATATATATATATATAACATTTAGAATTTGATTAACAGTTATAGATCCGAGATGAAACATACTTTGAATGAATCAAACTCTGACATGTTTAAAATATAGCTTAAATAATTGGGGGAAAAACACAGACCTGCGCACTAGTAATGGGGCGATTCCAATATTATTCCCGATTCCGATACAATTACCGATTCTGATTCCGATTCTATTTAAATGTCTAAATGTAGAGTTGTTTTTGTTGGAAGCGTGCCGGATTGCTTTTTAAAAAAAAACCATGTTATACGTATATATATTTTCGCAAATATAAACATGTATTTATGAGTGTGATTTCTAGCTTTTAGTTTTACTGCTAGTTTGAAATCAATAAATATTTATCACTGAATCATTAATACGAGCCGTGGAAAATGAAGTTTAAAAAAACGTACAAAAATAAAAACGATAAAAAAAAATCGTTTGGGGCATCAGAAAATAGGCAGACATATTTCCGATTCCGATGCCAAAAAATTTCCGATTTTGTCGATTCCCGATTCCGATACATCGTCCCAACACTACTGCGCACTAATGTTATTAATAAGTGATAATTCTTGAATATTTCGCAGAAACCAAAATCGATTCCATTTCAGTTTGGCGGACATATTGGGTTCATTAGACAGGGCTCCGTGAATGAGGCTGAGTGAAACTCTTTGTTAAAGAGGACCAAATTCTTTATATGAAAAAATAAATGGCTGCAGACATTTAATTTTTTTTTATCTTTTTTCACTGGAAACAAATATGATAAATAACTACAAGTGTAAAGAGTTTCAGGATGGTTCATGAAAAAGTAAAAATATAAATTCATAAAAAATGCAACAATTTTTGATTAATCAAAAACAAAAAAAATGGCTGTAAACGCGAAAATATAGTAAAATCACGAACAGGAACAACTAATGAGCATATAAGTTAAAATTTGAAATTAATGTTTTTTCGTGTTTATTTTAGAAATTATCTTGTTAGTGCTCCATGTAAAATCTTTGTATCAGCTCAGGGGTTCCATGGTGTCCTGAAGTTTGGGAAACCCTGCATTAGAAGAAGCATAGTTTTCACTTTCATATTCGCACAATCCTAATCATTTTTTTAATATTTGGCTCAAAAACTATTCATTCTCTCTCATTCCCTCCCCTCATGCTATTACAGCTCCTCCTTCCTTCCGTTTCTTTGCAGCCCGGTGAATTCCCGACGGTACCGTGTAAAATAAAGCCCCCGCTAAAACCGTTGGGATTCGTTTGGGATAAAATTTAAATTCAACTCGTCTCTATTTTATGTATGACTTTGCGCAAAAAAAAAGTCGTTATCAAAAAGCCGAGCGTCATGAGAAATTGACGAGACGCAAAGGGGGCGGTTGAGATCGGGGGTGGGGGAGGGGACGGAAGCTCGACGTCTATTATGCAAAATCAAACCAAGCGGCTGCGAAGAGTTTTGATGCAAGTTTAAAATGGCCGAGGGAATCAGAATCGACTTAATCCTTCCGCATCAGTATGCAAACTTGGAGATATTTTTTTAACATCTTCATCATTTTATCACTTTTAATAGAAATTGAATTTCTGATGTCCTTGCGAAACAAAACCACCATCTTAGTCGCAATGTCTGCTTTGCGAATTGGACGAAAACTATATGCTCATTGGTGAACGAGAATTCGGCGCGCAGTTGGATGAACGCACACACACACACACACACACATACATACATACATATATATATATATATATATATATATATATATATATATATATATATATATATATATATATATATATATACAAAGAGTGAGAGAGAGAGAGAGACAGACTATGGATATCCACCGTAGAGCTGCCTGCACGTGAAATATTTGTGGCAGATGGTGCGCAAACTCCAACCACATCTTTCCTGAGTCGGCATTATTAAATACTAGTGGCAAGTGGAGTGTATGTTCAAGACGACTGGAAACTAATGCCGAGATAAGCAGAGAGAACATACAGCACCTAGACTTCCTAAATGGTTACCCATCTAGTACTAACCAGGCTCAACAGTGCTTAACTTTAGTGATCTGACTAGAACCAGTGTGTCAACGCGATTGTGCCGTTTGTATATGTGTGTGTGTGTGTGTTTTCATTTAATTGTAGTTTTATTATTTATCATTATTATTATTATTATTATTTGTACTCACACTAGGAGTTCTAACACATGTCATCATCATCAAAGATTACTGACAACTGATGGTGTTTCCTGAAATCTGGGTGATAACAAGTCTCCTCAAATGTCCAGTTCTCTGTCAATAATCTTGGCAAATGAATCTGCATCATCGCAATCGCCGCTTGCTATTGACTTCTCGCCAGAAATGACCGATATATATATATATATATATATATATATATATATATATATATATATATATATATATATTATTTTTAAAACAGTAATCTACGGAGACGCCTGTTTCGGAGCCCTACTCCTCTTCAGCGTAGCTTGACTGTTGTTAGGATTCGAACCCGTAACCTTATGTATTTCAGTCCAATATTTCTGTTTACGTAGTTTTGTTGTTAATTTTTTAAACGATATTAACGTGTGTATATATATATATATATATATATATATATATATATATATATATATATATATATATATATATATATATATATATATATATGAAATTTTATATATGAATTATATATGAAATTTTGTATGGACCTTTGTCATGATAAGATGCAGCGAACTAATTATTGTAATATACGTTCGATGCACAGTATGAAATCTATAAGGATTTGTATTTAATATAAAACTGAGTACAAATCTGTATGCAATCAGTTTAACATAATTAACACTCATTCCAAGTAAACGGGTTAAAAGTCTAGTAAATATATATTATTCGTTCTGAAATAATAGAAGAGAAAAGAATAGTTTCTTACAGAACCGATATTTAAGAAAATGACAAGTAGTACACATTCATTGGAGCTAATAAACTGAAATATACACATGTAATGCGATAGGACGATAGATGTATACTTTAGTTTCTACAAAGAACATGAAATTATAAAAGTTAAAAGTCGAATACTTTTGTTAAAAATTATTGATATGCAATTAGTTTAGAAATTTTGATAACGCAATTTTGTGTTAGGATATTTATGACGTTAGTCAGCGGACAATGATTAAGATAGCATTTAGTAAACAAATGAGATATGATAAGGTTTAATTTAAATTCTGTTGCTGCTACAATTTCCGCTGAACTATTCGTCATATAGGGGCCTAGGAATATTGTCGAGTAACAAGGAGTAAGTCTGTAAGACAAACTGCATGAAGAAGAAAGATGAGTACTAAGGTCCTAGCTCTATTGAGTGAAATAAATAAAAAAAGAATGAAAACAGTCTTGATTCTTGTTGCACGAGATAAACATATTTTCTATCCAGCTTTCCCTTTTTCTATCTCTATCTCTTTCGCTCGCTCTTTCTCTCTCTCTCTCTCTCTCTCTCTCTCTCTCTCTCTCTCACACACACACACACACACACATAGATACACATACACACAGATACACACACATACACACACAGAGAAAGAGATGCACACACACACTTAGATACACACACAGATACACATACACACACATACGCACACACGGACATACACACACACGCACACACAGATACATACAGATACACACCCACACATATAGATACACACAGATACACACATAGGTACACACAGATACACACACATAGACACACACAACACACACATAGTCACACACACACACCACACGCACGCACACACACACACACACACACATAGTCACACACACACACCACACGCACGCACACACACACACACACATGGGATTTAAGGCCATAAGAGAGAAAGAAACCAACTGGTACACTGATACCTTATACACAGTATCTTCTGCAGTGGTTCTCTTGAAAGATGACGAAAAGTAGTATTTCTTCTAATTTTGATATCTGTCACACGCATACGGTCGACCCATGCAACACTATGTGTATCATTACTTGGAAGTCTTTTTCAAAGAGTGAATGCATACCTGGAATTAGGTGTAGTTGCTTCTCCCGGGTGGTCTTCCATTCCTCGACAATGACTTCTTCTTGTTGGGTTCTGACTGAGAAGAATGACAGACCTCGTCTTGATGTTCAAAGCAGATTAAATAACACGCAATACAAATTATAATATACAGTGCCTCCAAAAAAGAAAGTCCTTACTTGTCATTTTTTCAAAAACCGCAAATTTAAACTAAATTTAATGTAACTGTTTAAACAAACTATACCTCATTTGATTCGTTTTTTTATTCCTCTATAATTTTACCTCTTCATATTTGACGTTTAATTGAAATATCCTAGTGTTCACGTCAATTTAAAAAATTAGCTTCAAATCGAGAAGGCAAAAAGAAACTCCCCACAATGGAAAATTGTTATTTAAATGTAACTTTAGAACATTAATGCAGCACAAATACAACAGGAACACAATGAACTAATTATTATTTAGTAGCATAGCCCTCCTGCAATTTGACAGCATGCAATATTTTGGGACATCCTCTTGAATTAGTCTGCGGCCATACTCCGGTGAAAGGGAATCCCACGTCTCTTTAATTTTTGTCCAAAGTTCTTCCAGATTTGAAATTTTATTATTGCATAGCTGTTACTTGATGTAATGTCATACATTTCCGATAAGATTGGGGTCTAGAGATTGTGCAGGTCAATCCATACAAGGAATATTATGCTCTTTAAGGAACCTCTTGACATTGCCATCTGTGTGAATTAGAGCACTATCCTGCATGAAGATGGGATTATCATCTAATTTCTGACCAAAGTAGGGTAGAAAATGCTTAGTAAGCATATTAATGTACTTGGTCGAATTAATTCGACCTTGCAAGCGATCTATATGCCCTGAACCATTGGCACTAATAACGTCCTACACTAAAACTGAACCTCCATCTTGCCGCGTTGCAACTGTGCACCTAGGAAGAAATTCTTTGTCCTTCCTTCGACGGACGAACTGCCTACTATCACTGTCTATCCTACTAAATTTTCTTTCGTCGCTAAATATCACTTTTGATCGTTATGAAGAGTCATGATCTTCATTGCTTCTAACGAATCCAGACGGTGTTTTCTGCTCATTACAGAAATCATTGGCTTGTGTCTTGGAACACAGCCTTGCAAATTAAATTCATTGTTCTTAACTTTATAACAAGATTGTTGTTTGATTTGGGGAGCCGTTTCAAATCTGTTTTTGAGGCTACGGATCTTGATAGCATTGTCTTCCCTGTAACAAGTAACTCTAGTACGACCAGATTTAGGAGCATCAAGAACACTGCCGGTATTTTGCACAGTCATTCGTGCCGTTTTCTCATCACATTTCAATCTGCAACCAATTTCTCGATTGGATAATCCAGAAAGGTGGAGACCAATGAGCTCCTGGCGTTCACTAAGAGAGATCCGAGGTATATGGACTAAATTTTATGTTGTATAACCAAGGAACTACAACAATTACGATTGGAGATGCTAAAAGGTGGATATTTTAAGCTGGTCTTAAGCTCATATGTTGCTGGAGAGTTTCTTTTTGCCTTCTCAATTTGAAGTTAATATTTCAAATTGACGTAAACACTAGGATACACCAATTAGAAGTCAAATATGAGCAGGTAAAATTATAGAGGAATAAAAAAACGAATCAAATGAGGTATAGGTTGTTTAAACAATTATATTCAATTTAGCTTAAATTTGTGTTTTGAAAAAAAACAACAAGTGCAAACTTTCCTTTTGGCGGCATTGTATATAAGGACACCTTTATTTTCCAAAAAAATATTCACAATATATTACAATTAAAAATTACATTCATAAAAATTACTTTAAACCATTAAACTTTTAAAAACTAACTAACCTTAACTAACTGCTGGGGAAGAGGGGTGCCCCGCCCACTTTTTGGAGAGATAAAAATATGCGTGCTCACCTCATACTTGCTAGCAACGAAAGAGAATGAGTTCTGTGAATTGCATTGTTGACCCCTCTCCCCTGTATCCTTCTGCGAGTGACCAAATCACCTCCGGGTGATGTGACAACACAGTGGCATAAGCAAAACATAATGCCACACAAACACACATACTCTCTCTCTCTCTCTCTCTCTCTCTCTCTCTCTCTCTCTCTCTCTCTCTCTCTCTCTCTCTCTCTCTCTTCCAAAAGTATACCAAATTAAAATTCAGAATTTGTAATAAAATTAAGGCAAAATAAATTTTCAATGATAAAGCATACCTCTACTCAATTAAGAGGAGCAAGAAATAGAATAAGTTAAGAAGATAAATAGTAAAGTTACATAAGAACTTTATTGCATTATCAAGTAAACCAGGGTTACAGAAATGGGAATAAGAGAGAAATCTCTTTAAACCATGGGATTTTGAAGCTAAAATTTCCATGTAAAAATAGTCATTCATGCACTGTTTACTATGGGAAATGGTAAACCTAAAACTCTTTAGAAATGCATGCCAAATAGCAAATTTGCGTAGAATTATTATTTTCTCAACAAAACGTAAAACAGATAAAACAAACGTAACAAATTAAAGAAAAAGCATAATTATTTAAAAATAAAAATCTTGTTTATCTTTATTAAACGTAAAAGAAAAACAGAATCTGAAGTGAAAAAAAAAAAACGAAGAAAAGACCAACTCAGCATATCAACTCCACAATTATATGAGATTTTTTTCTTTTCTATGAACCAACACATCCTAACTTAACAACACCAACAAAATCGAAAAAAATAAAATCTTCTATGATTTGGGTGGATGCCGCCGAATGTCTCAGAAAAAAATATTTAAAAAATATACTAATTCCAAAAATTATTTTTTATTTAATATAAAAATTATTCGAGTTTCTAAAATTTTCAAATTTAATCTTACGAAATAATGCTTTCAAAAGATTTTACTAACTCCTTCCGTGTGAGATTAATTTCGAACTTTCAACTCTGACCTTTATCTTTCTTCCGTTTCAATCTGCGATTATGCGGATGGGATCTCATCGTGTTTAATTATGCACTACTGCCGTTGCCAAAAGGTATGACCCCCCCACAGCTTCCCCCTACCTTTAAATACAGGATGTGACAGAAATATCGCCCATATTTTAAACTTTCAACTGTATGTCGCCAATTAACATATGCAAATGACAATGATGTTTTCATTTAGCTAATAACTTGCGATTTTTTCAGGTGCTCTCATATGGTTTGGACTTGTCCACATCGTGCTTTTATTGTAGAAAAGTTTTTGAAGAATAGTGATTGGTTGGTTGGTTGGTTGGCATATCAACCCTTTTCGGGTTATTTAATGCCGAATCCAAAGATTTTGAAGAAAATTTTTTTAAAAGAATATATTTGTTTTCAAGTCGATTTCTATTTAACCCATAGTTGGAACCCTAACAGGTACTACCACTCCGGGTCAGAGTGGACCTGGGTGCAATGGCAATTAAAGGGTGGCTCCACACTCCCCAAAGCCCACAAGCTGGGGCCTCACCACTGGATATAGTTTAAGGTCATATCCAGGACCCCTATTGAGGGACTTTTACCCTCTGCAGGGGGGCAGTCGGTGTATTCTAATGCCCCACCGACAGGGCCGGAAGAATAGTGAATCTGTAATTGCAAAAAAAAGTTTCCCGGATTCATTACAAATAAGGACAGCATGATGCTGTTCCAGATAGAAAATCAATACAGCGATGGGTGGCAAATTTCAGAGCTGCAGGTTCGGCACTTAAAAGAAAGCCACCTGGAAGGTCTCAAAGCGCTTGAACGTCAGGCATGATTCGAGCTGAGACTTTCTCTTACTCAGTCTCCTACGCGTTCAGCTTGTAAATGTGCTTTGGACTTGAGGTTGTCTAATCGAACAGGCAGAAAAATTCTGCACACTGATATGCAGTTCCATCCATAAAATTAATGATTGTTCCGAAACTGCACGAGTGGGACTGGGAAGAGCGCATGTCAAATTGTGGGAGATATTTCTGCCGCACCCTGTATAAAACTTTTATTCAATCATAACCATAAAAAGGAATAAATTCATATTTTGCTTCTTGGTGTATCTTTTGTAACATGTGTTTTTTATATGCATTTTTTTGTAGACTGTTATCCCCATCTTAATAGTTGTTGTTTCACCACGTTTTGGCCGACTCATCCTCTGGCCTTCTTCATGTGGTTAACCGCGACGAGGTAGGAATGATGAGTCTTGTAACTGTATCCCAAGTAATTACTACCTTCCATAATAGTTGTTGCTGTTTCACCACGTTTTTGGCCAACTAATCCTCTGGCCTGCTTTGGGTAGGATTGAAACCGCTATCTTCAGACAATGTTAACCTGAAATCGGAGAAACCTCTATCCACTGCGAAATCGAAGAAGCCTCTATCCACTGCGCTACGGACCCCGAAGGACGATAAAGGTTGGAGTTTATGATTTTATGAATTCAATTTTGTGTTCTTGTCTGGTCTTCCATTGTTGCGAACTGAATGGTATTTTTTTTTATTGTTTTAATCCTTTGAGATGAGGCTTGATAATTTCTGTGCTCATTTTTTGTGGACTGTTATCCTCATCTTCATAGTTGTTGTTGTTGTTGTTGTTGTTTCACCACGTTTAGGCCAACTCATCCTCTGGCCTTCTTTAGGAAAACTGTGACGGGATAGGAATGCAGAGGCTTGTAACTGTATCCCCAGTAATTACTGCCTTCCATAGTTGTTGTGACTACCCACGTTTAAAAAAATGAATACACAAATTATGAGACTTCACATCAAAGGATTCAAAAAAATTATATATATATATATATATATATATATATATATATATATATATATATATATATATATATATATATATGCATTTTTTATTCATAAATTTCGATTTAAACTTTTTGTTGTTGTTGTTGTTGTTGTTGTTGTTGTTGTTGTTGTTGTTGTTTTTGTTTTTTGTTTTTCGCCAGATTCCTTGGTTAAAAAAAACTTTTCTCATTTCATCTGATTTTCATCGTCATTTTATTTTGTTTTCATATTCTTCATATTTTCTTTTCTTTTTATCTTAAAAAAATTCACCGAATTTCTTTCACTTTGCTACAAGTGAATATTTCAAAAGAAAGTCCCAATAGGTTCACGTGTGCCATTCTTCTGGGACTTTTTGTTCTGCAATGTTGACTTTCTTTTGCTGACATTTTACCGAGGTTCCTTCTGCGCATGTCGTTCAGCTGTTTGACCAAATCTCGTAGGATTCGAAAGAAGGGGAGTTAAAAACAAAAGGCTGTTCGAGCAGAACCAAGAGATTTGGGTGGCTAAAAGTAGCTAGAGTTGTTTTCTTTCTTCTTTCGGGAAATAATCTTTAACAAAACCAAATATTGGGATTGAAATGACCAGACGGCTATACATAGTTGAATAGGTATGTGCCCCATGTGACCCTCACGTTTCTCCCTCTCTCTCCTACTCTCTATTTCTTTCTTTTCTACTCTCTATTTCTTTCTTTTCTCTCCTACTCTCTATTCTTTTCTCTCCTACGTTTTATTTCTTTCTTTTCTAGAGAAAAAGTAAGAGAGGGGTGCTCATTCTGTCATGTGAAAGTGTGTATGCGAAATAGATAGATAGATAGATAGATAGATATTTCGCATACACACTTTCACCTCGCAGAATGCGCACACCCCTCTCTTACATTTTCTCTCTATCTTTTTGTCTTTCCTACTCTTTTTTAGGATTTAGTCAAGTCACAATTACTCTTATACATAATAGTTACTCTCTGCCTTTTCCACATCCCCTATACCTCCTCCGTCTCTCCCGTATTTACACAATATTTGTTATCCTCTCCCCTATCTAACTCTATCTATCTCTCTATCTATTCAGTTATTCATTTTCTTTCTTTTCTTAACTATCTTTCTGTCTCTCCCGTACGTACATTATTATTTGACATTCTCTCTTCCTCTCTCTATCCTTCTATCTCTACATCTATCTCTATATCTATCTCTATAGCTATCTCTATATCTATTTCTTTATATCCGTCTTTTTTCTTTCTCTCTCTCTCTCTCTCTTTCTCTCTCTCTCTCTCTCTCTCTCTCTCTCTCTCTTGTTTCTCCTTGCCCCTCTTTTAAGATATGGTCGCAATTTTCTCTTGCACAATAGTTACTACGTCTTTTTCTCCGGCACCCTATACTTCATCTATTACACGTACGTACACACTATTTGACACTCTCCCCCTTCTCCCACCTCTCTCTCACTCACTCTGCCTTTATCACTCTATCTAGCTATCTATCGATCTCTCTATCTTCTTCTGTTCAAATATCAGGTCACAAGAAAAAAATGAAACCAACCGACACGCTTCTTCCTTTTGCTCCGTATCTCTTCTGCTGTAGATGTGCTTCTCGGAAGGTGACGTACATTTAGCATGTCGCAATCTGTGCGTAAATTAAACTTTTTTCTCATTCTGATTTTCCTCGCCTAGACAACAGAAAATCTTATCTCAAATGGTTTCATCTAACAATTTGAACAACATAGAGTCAAACCGTTGGTTTATGCATATTCACATGCATACAAAAATACGAGATGCCTTTAGTTAGTTTCCAGACTTTTTTTATACGGACATTTTAAATTGTCGTAGACTCTTAAAAA
The DNA here is from genome assembly GCF_053919585.1 of Euprymna scolopes. Taxonomy (NCBI): domain Eukaryota; kingdom Metazoa; phylum Mollusca; class Cephalopoda; order Sepiida; family Sepiolidae; genus Euprymna; species Euprymna scolopes. The sequence goes on from NC_136482.1 coordinate 179,723,632, forward strand.
TTCAGTATGTTATTGCTATACATCATATGAGATGACTGACCATTTTTTTATGATTTCAGGTTCAAATAAACAGCTACAGCAGTAATTAGAATACACCCTACTAAAGTCTGATGTTCACAGCTGGTGAATTTCAAAAATGCAATCTGGACGTAAGGACACTTTAGAAGAATAATATGTAATAAAAATCTGTTTTAAACTTGAAAAAAAATACCACAGAAACGTATGGAATGCTTCAGACTGCTTTTTGACCATCTTGCATGTATCGAGCATCAGTTTTTTGAGTGGCATAAGAGATCCAAGGAAAGCAGGGTGTCTGACAGTGATGATGAGAGGTGTGGGAGGAGTAACGAGGTCAGAACACCAGAGTTGATTGGCCAAATAAAGAATGTCATGGATAAGGACCGTCGTGTGTCTATAGAGACAATAAGTGCACAGTTTGATGTTAATGTGTGAACTGTACACACAATTATTTGCGAGGAAGATGCGGAAGATTTTCGTGAAGTTTGATATGTACAGGGTGGGGGATGAATACTGTTACATAATAAAACTAAGATTTATTCTAACAAAATAATTCATTGAAAAACCCAATTACAGAAAATGATTATCAAATACTGAAGGAACAATATGGCATAAAGATTTTTCAAAATGTTTCCCTCGAGCCTTCACTACATTACTAAGTCGTTTGGGGAAATCGTCTATAGCTGCACGCACAACATCTAAGGGTATTTTCTCCCAGCATTTGTTCAAGTTTATCTTAAAAGCTTCAATATTTGGACACGGAGTACAGCAGACTTCCCTCTCTAGGATTGACAACAAAAAATAACCAAGAGCGTTAAGATCAGCTGGTGAGGAGACCTATGCTTCTTTGCTGATCAAGACGGACAGTTGTTTCTCTACGTTACAGCTGTGTTACATGAGCAGTGTGACTTGTCGCACTATCTTGTTAGAGAGTCCAAACTTCATCACCGTACAGAGAATGACACTATCAAGTCAGTGCACCTTCACGAATGTCCTCAATGTAACGTTCTTTGTTAATCTTGGCCCCTTGAGGGAGGAAAACAAATAGAGATTTCACTCTCTCAAAAATTGTTGCCCAGACCATCACTGATGCTGGTTTCTGCGTTCTGAAAACCTATCCTGCATTATCAAGCATGAATTTTTTTTTTAGAACACTGTCAAACATAAATAAGTATATATTTTAGCTATGAAATTTATTTTACACTAGCAGAGAGAGTTGACCTGGATTGAATGATGATCAACGAATGTGTCACACTCCCATATTTTGCACCGGGAGGAAGCTTCACATGCCTCCTCACAGTGAAATAGTTCACAATACATTGTAGTCTAGATTGCACTGTAGAGAACTTACTGTTGATTTTATAAAATTATATTTTATATATAATGGATTGAATTAAAGTTTAAAATGAAAAATCAATTACTATGTTTGACTTGTGTTCTAAACAGAACGCGCCTCTGTCATATTAAAGAACTTACTGTTCATTTTATATGTCGGCCCTTTCAGCTTATGTGATAACAAAACTTCCCAAATGCACTTGTGATGTTAGGCTGTGTAAGGTGTTAACTTTGATCAAAATCGCCTGCTCTTTCGTTCATCGGATTATTTCGATTATCGATTATAATAAGACATTCCGATACAACCCCTATCTAAGAACATGGCCAGGCACATAAAATATCTTCGTGTGAAATTTCATAATAACCGGCCCTGCCGTTTTCGAGTCCATAAGGAACGGAATAGCACACACAAACACACAAGGTTCCTTTTATATACTAGTAGAGATGAAAATAAACGAGAATCAGTTTTATTCAAATAGTGATGTCTTATCTGATCAGGCGTTTATTCAGTCTAGTAAAGCTTAAAATGCTCTTTTAAATTCTTATTTAAAGTCTGACGGAACAAACAACCGACGGAAACATCATCATAAACGTGTGCAGGATAAATTCAGAAAACTAAAGATCACGTGTTTAATTGTGAAGATAAAATAGACGATATATCATCAAAAACATAAAAAGCCTTGGAGACAGGATGTGTGAAAAAAAAAGCAAAATAAAAAAATAAATTTAACACATAAATAAACCATCAAAAATGAGGTCTTTGCCGATTTCGTTCAGACCAATGTGTTCAGAAAAGTTTTGTAGAAATCTTTTCTAAAAGGAAATTTTATGAATTTTTTTTTTATTTTATAAAATAAAAATGGATCTTTATTTATCCGTTATGTAAATTTACTGTTGATACTTTTTTGTGTTCATTCAATTACTTAAGTGCGGTACAAAACAAAATATGAATAAATGGAGAAATATGACAAAATTAATTCTGTAGAAACTGTCTTTTTTTTTATATCTTTTATATTTAATTATCCAAAATGGTCGTAGTATTTTCTTTTACTTGTGATTTTAATGAAAACGTAAGAGTTTAAAAGTATAGGATATGTACTTTAAGAGAAAGAATATAGATGTAAAATAAATACTGATGTTTTTATGACGACCGTGTTATGATATTAATGTCATATTAAACATCAACCATCAGCAGTTTATGCACTAAGTAGCTCTGCTGACAGGCGGGAGGATGAATATTTGTATTATTTAAGCTGTTTAGTGTACAATAGATTGATTAGCACTTATCTCCCTTTACCGACTCTTCTAACTTAGAGGTTTCTTTCTGACTCTACACCGGCTGAAGTTTTCCGGTGCTTATTTCAATCTAGTTTTGCTACATCCAGCACTGCTTTATGGCATAGTTTTTCTATCCCTTAAATATCTCGACATTCTTGAGCATCTCCGGTAAGAATTATTGTCTTCTTCTTTTCTAATTATGGGATTAAATGATGTGCTTTAGACTAAACATACACCATAACATTAGCTACTTTTATTTTCTCTACCGCTCTCCCTCGACCCGGGACTGCACCATAATAAACAAAGTCTCTGACAGCATAGACACAGCACTCTCCCTCGACACTGGCGCACAAGTACATGTATTTGGTGACTTCAATGTTCACCACAAAAACTGGCTTGGATTCTCTACTCACACAGATGCAGCAGGCAGCACAACACATAGCTTCGCTATATCTCACTCCCTATCACAAATGGTTACGTTTCCAACCTGTTTCCCTGACCAGCAAGAACAACACGCATCCCTTCTAGATCTGCTTCTGACCACAGTTCCCGAGGATTGTATAACAAATGCTGACAGCCCACTCAGGAACGCTGATCATGCAGTGATAATGGTCGAAATCGCCCTAAACTCTAGACCCAATACTGAAGAGACAGTGCTCAAAACAACGAGATGTTATAAAAAGGCTGACTGGAAAGCCATCAGAGATCTTATCAGAGATGCCCCATGGGGAAATATTTTTTCTCTTCCTGTTGAACAGTGCGCAAATGAGGCCACTGAATGGTTCAAAACAGCAATTGAAACACATGTTCCCATGCGGAAATTTTATAGCAAGCCCCACTCTCCCCAATGGTTTACTTCTACTTGCGCAACTGCCATTGCTTAAAGGCAGCATGCATACCACAGACTTAACCGACATAAGTCCAGTTCAAACAGACAGAAGTATATAGAAGCTAGAAGTAACGTTAAGAAGGAAATAGCCACAGCTAAGTGAGAATTTACTGAAACCACTAAAAAACGCATCGAAGCACAAAAATTAAGAATTCGTGACTTCTGGAAAATCTACAACAGTGTAGTAAATAATGGGCAATCAACAATTCCCCCACTAACCAACAATCACAAGGTTGTTTGCTCAGCAACCGACAAGGCTAATATGCTTACCAGCTGGTTTGCCTCCAACTCCACACTGGACCCTTCCAATCACCCCCTGCCTGACTTTACTTTGCGGACAGACGCCACGCTAGACGATCTAAAAATCACCCCTGCTCAGGTGCATGCTATCATAAAAAACCTTGACACCTCAAAAGCGTGTGGACCTGATCTCATCCCAGCTGTGCTATTAAAAAAGTGCTCAGCCGAAGTAGCTCCAGTTCTCTCCAAACTCTATAACAAATGCCTTAATGAATCATGCTTTCCGGGCTGTTGGAAAACTGCTTCTGTTGTACCAGTATTCAAGAATTCTGGCGAAAGAATTACCCATCAAATTATCGCCCCATTAGCCTCCTCCCACTTTTCGCCAAAATATTTGAGACCATAATTAACCATGCTCTAGTCCGTCACCTTACAGATGCTAAACTTCTGATCGACAAACAATATGGATTTAGACAAGCCCGTTCCACCGCAGACATCCTCACTGTAATCTCTGAACGTATATACAATTCACTGGATAAAGCGGGGGAGGGCAGAGCGGTAGCTCTAGATATATCTAAGGCTTTTGACAAGTTATGGCATGAGGGTCTCCTCAGGAAAATTAAATCATACAGTATCACTGGTAGAATACTTAGCATAATTAAATCCTTCTTAGATAATAGAAAAATCCAGGTTGTCCTCGATGGTCGTACATCTAAACAATATGATATAAATGTGGGGGTGCATCAGGGGTCTATCCTTGGACCTCTATTGTTCCTAATATTTATTAATGACCTCCCCGACAAAACTGCCTCTGAGATGGGTATATATGCTGATGACACCACACTCTATAACAGGCATGACAGGAAAACAAATGAACACATAACTAAAAAAAATGGCAAAAACACTAGAGGATGGCCTCCAATCTGTAGTGGAATGGGGACAAAAATGGATGGTCACATTCAATGCTGCTAAGACTAAACTAGTTTCATTCAATAATTACAAGAAACCTTCTCTGCCACCAATAGCAATGGCCAGTGACTCCCTATCTGAGAGTAGATCTTTCAAACTGCTTGGCCTAACGTTCACAGGAAACATCAGTTGAAACAATTACATTGAAAACATTGCCAGGGCCGCTGCGAAGAAGGTAGGCTCTCTCTACCGTGCTAGAAAACTACTGACACTTGAAAGTATCCTTTACTACTATAAGGCCACCATTCGCCCACGTATGGAGTATTGCTGTCACATTTGGGCTGGTGCATCTGCTGTTAGTCTCTCGCTCCTAGACAAGGCTCAAAAGAGAGTCGCCAATCTGATAGGCCCTGAACTGGGATCTAAGCTTCAGCCTCTGTCCCATCGACGAAACGTTGCATCCCTCTGCCTCTTCTACAAGTATTTAAATGGTGAACGCTCTGACGAACTGCAGACACTTGTGCCCCCACGACGTAGACACCCTCGACAAACCCGACAGGCAGCTTAATCCCACCCCACGCAGTAGAGATCCCTAGATGTAAAGATCTTTCTACTCCAGTAGTTTCTTCCCCAGAACTGCTAGACTCTGGAATTCCATTCCAGGCCTCTGCTTCCCCAACTGTACTGACATGCAGAAGTTCAAATGTAACGTGAACCGACAGCTTGCTGCCCAAATCCCTACATAGTGCGCCAGAAGTTGCTGCCCCTGATAGTAGCCCCCTCCACCAAAGTGGCAATGTGCCTTGTTTGGGGTGAAAATGTAGTTAAAAAAAAAATGTAAGCATTTTTTTAGTATTATTTCATTTATATCAATGAACTTTGGTTATCTGCTCACCACATCTTCATCTAATCTCTCGGAATTTTACTAAACATAATTTGCATGTTTTTATTCCTATTACTATTTTTATGCCGAAATGCTTTCTATTCTGTAAGTTTATCAAGTCAACAACTATCTTTAAGGTCCTAGTATATCCTCACCTTCATTTTGTATGTATATGTTCCTGAAACAACCTTTTTTTATTCTGTCCTGTGTTACCTTTGTCGATGGTCACTGAACCTGTGTCTAAAACATATCTTGTCTCAGAGTATTGATTGTCTAAAAGTTGTGTACATTTCCAAGAAATAGAGGCATCCCGGAAGCAGTAAACTATGAATTACTCAATTAGATTATCATCATCATCATCATCGTATGAATCCAAATATTCTATTATTGCATTGGATTTCCCGATCATTTTCTAGTCAGAATTCTTTCTAGAAAGACATCAGTGAACACGAGAAGGTTGCCAACATCCTAAGTGAAAATGATTTTTGTGGAATGAAGTGGATTCGAACTCGGAACACCCATGTCGTCTGTTCATGTCGTTAACCTCTAGGCCACCGTCACTCGATTAGATAAGCAAATGGGTTCATTTTTATATGAAAAATTAATACGTGTTAAAACTGTTTAAACTTCAATATCGAAGAAATAATACTGAAATTGAACTCGGTCCTTAAACATAACCGAAATGTAATGGATTTCTGCATATGACTATTGAAGTTGGTCTTACAAATATATTGAGTATTTCAAGTTTTATATTCTTTACAAGTGAATTATTTTACGTAAACTGGGATTAAAACATACAAGGTTTTATGCAAGGGATTTCAACCGAGGCCAAGATCGCTGGGAAAATGGTTGGATCATTCTACCGCTCCAGTAGGTATCTCAATGCCGATGCCATCCTTTACCTGTATAAGAACCAAGTACATCCTAAGATGGAGTACTGTTGCCACATCTGGGAAGGAGCTGCTTGGTGCGCCCTATTTTGTCTTGATATAGTTCAGAATCGGCTTCGAAACTTAATAGGTGCTGTCCTTTTCTTTTTCTTACAGAAGAGATGTTGCGAGTGTGTCACTGCTCTATTGTTATTTTCACGGTAAGTGCTCGTCTGAGCTCTAATCTATTGCCCCACCTTGACGAACTTTCACACAAACACTCGACTAGCTACAACCAATTTCCGCAATTCTACCTGTGTTTAAATCTAAACGCAGATTCTACAAACACAACTTTTTCCTAGAACTGCCCGCCTGTAGAACACTGTCCCATTGGTCTGCTTCCCGGCCGACTATAGAATGGTAGCCTTCAAGTCTAATGTAAACAAGTTCTTGTTGAGCCGTCCCCTTAAATAATCAAATTGTACTCAATTTACACCATTAACAATTAGTACACTATCACCTTACATTCATTAATTTTTATCGCCGAATGCCCTTCAGGATTTGATAAGTGTAACTCTCTTATTACGGTAAACCAAATCCATCCTGTGCAAAACTGGCATTGGCTCGTCCATTTCTGTAGATGATTCATAAATAAAGGTTACTCGAACATTATGCCTTCCAGTTTCTATTCTCCGCCGAATGCTAAACCTACGCCAGTTACCGCCAGTTCTTTTTCAGCGATGTGCCCGGTAATTTGGACATGCAGCTCGTCGACCAGAGGGAGAGCTCATTCCCAAGATCCTCTCTCCCTGGCTGGCGCAAATGTGTCGATGGACAGCGTAAGACGTGGGCGACGACAATTAAATACGACCTGACGGTACTATCGCAACCATAAGTAGTTGGTGTTCGGCATTGGAATCGTGAGTGGTAAGTCAGACGAAACTGGACTGCAATGGTTCGAGATGCAGTTCCTGATTGGGATGAAGCCGACTCAATTCGACCAGGATGATGGCCGCTATAAGTCAAGTCAAGTTATTCGAACATGGCACCTAAACCTGATCTTCAAGATCGTCATGACATGGAATTTGTGTCTAGGAATGACTTTCCATTTAGCCGGGACATCTCCATAGAAGACACTATACTTGACCAGCGTTCTTCCAATCACTCAGTTGTCTCGATCTCAAAACAAAGTGCAACAAAATGGCTGATGTCCTTTTCCATCACAAAATGTATCGATACTCGATGGATGACTGGAAAAGCCTCAGATCCTTCATATCAGAAATTCCTCTGCATTCCATGTTTGAAAAGAATGTGTCCTGTAATTTCAACGATTAAACTGATTGGTTAATCGTTGAAATTCAAACAGAAACCAAACTGCCATTGTTCACAGAAATCATTATTTTAATTGCTTTTAATAAAATACATGTTCTGAAACCAAAGCTATATTTAGAATTATCTGAAACCATTTTAAGAGAGCCATATAGAACGCAACAACGTCATCCGCTGATTCTTTATGTGTAGTGTAGTTGAGCAGAGACTTGGTTCCCACGAGTTTTGGCGAATAACAAACAAGATCATTAACAAAGGCGTGACCTTTATTTCTAATCATAATCAATGTACAATAGGTGATTTTCTCAGCATCCGATAACGTCAAACATTTTGTAAAGAACTTTGCATCAAATTTCACTCTTTGCTATAAGGACTGCCTCCTTCCGGGATTTGCCCTTAAAACTGAAAATTTCCGAGCGACATCCACATATCTGTCCGGGATGTTGTCAAACATATTAGAATATTGATGCCAACAAAACAACCGGTCCTGATAATATTCCAATCATGGTACTTAAAAGACTGTAAAAGGAACTAGTTCTCATCTTACAAAGCTGGTCAACCGTTGCGTAAAGGAGAAATGCTTGCCATATTCATGTTTAGTAATTAAATCAAGTTGCTACTTAATGTATACGAATGCTTTATTGTCAAATTTTCATAGTGGGAGATGAAGATATTCTATTGGTTCTTTTCTGAGAAGGGCTTATGCATTCGTTAATAAAATTTTAAATATTTTCCCCATATACGAGTTTAGCTGACCGTCGTACATAAGCCGCCAATCCTATTATATAACCCTCCGCACCTGGGGACTATTCCCATAACTGACATCACCGCCAACGAATATGCAACGCACATGTCCATGTGTAAGAAGGTGATGCTGTTTTCAAACGTCTGCAACAAAAGAAGAACAAAAATTCTAAAAAGAAAAGGTTGTGACGATGAAGTAAATCATCCTTTTCTATTTCCGTTGATTGTTATTTGCAAGAAACGGCGTACTTATGTGCTTTCTCACTCACACCAGCAGGACTGACAAAGGTGATCACACGACTTGTCATTCTCATACATTGTTATTGCATCGCCGCCATCATTGTTGACAATGGCGAAATGGTTCTTTGCTGTTTGATTTTTTTATAGGTGCAATTTGTTTTTCTTTGCATTTATTGTTTGTTTGTTACAGTTTTCAAAGATTGGCAACTTTTCGGTGCGTCCTCGCATTTCGAGGCGAGGCTCTGTCGGCCGTTCATTTACAGTTAAGTTTGAAATCAGATTTTTTTTATACATCGACTATGATTAGGTTTTAAAACAGTTGCAACGATAAATAAATGAGTGCATCATGTTTTAAATGTGTTCAGGCATTTTTATTGAAGGTTTTGCTCCTCAGTCAGTGTATTTCGCGTAAGTTGGAAAATAGCATTTTTGGTTGTGTACCAATTCAGGTTTGAAGAAGTATTTTCGTTTGTCTGTCAGCTCAAGTTATATATAGCATTTCGCTTGTTTGTCACGCTTAAGTTTAAAATAAAATGTACGTTTGTCTATCAAACAGTAGTTCGAAATAGAATTTTCGTTCGTCGTTCAGCTTAAGTTTTTAAAAATAGCATTTTCGATTATCTGTTAATTTAGCTTTGAAATACCATTTTCGATGGTGTGTTAGTCTAAGTTTCAAATAGCATTTTCTATGGCCTGTAAGTTTAAATTTGAAAAAAAGTATTTTCGCTTGTTTATATATATATATATATATATATATATATATATATATATATATATATATAGTCATCCACATACAGTACTGTTTCGCTGTTTCACAGCTCATCAGTGCGGCTAGACAGGCAACTACCTCAAGCCAGGATTGAAACCCGACCGTTTGTACGGCAGTCAAGGCTCCTAACCATTACGCTATTGGCGGCTGCTTGAACGAGTAGTGAGTTTAACGATGTTTTGATATCGTCCGAAATACCTCCGCTCGATTTGTTTACACAAAGAGCGTCGCTTATATGCTAATGGTAATTCGTGTTTCACTTCTCAATATGCTCAACTCAAGGTAAGGAGCATTATAGTCATCCACATACAGTACTGTTTCGCTGTTTCACAGCTCATCAGTGCGGCTAGACAGGCAACTATATATATATATATATATGGGAACAAGAATTCTGCTTCGAATCTAGGTCTCTACTTTTTAACTCTTTTCCATTTGAACCGTATATTTTTTAAAGACTTCATATGCCTTTCTACACATTATTTCCATATATTGGATGTTACTCCCGCATTTCACTACAGGATTTTTTCTACACGGTCTTTTCATTCTTTCTCTAATCCTGGATATTTTTTTTAAAGAAATTCCAAAGGATATCTTCCGGAACTCTTTTTAGACTAATCACCTCACATATTGTGAACTGAATGGATATCACTGAATATGTACAACCATACATATTGGACTTTGCTGTGTATTCCGTTTCATTTTATCTATAAACTTATAATTTTCTTTCAGTTTTCTCTCTCGAATGTTTTCAAAAATTCAGCTAACCAGCAACAATATTTATCTTTTATTACATTTTGCTAACTTTTGTTCCTCTGAGGATAAGAGCCTTCCTTTGAAACTTCTTGGAATAAGGAGCCTTTTAAATTTAGTTTGCATTCCTTATTTTGAATAAAATATTGTAAATTTAATATTCTACAATATCTTGACATTTTCAACTGATTTATATATATATATATATGTATGTATATATATATATATATATATATATATATATATATATATATATATATATATATATATATATATATATATATATATATGAGAGAGAGAGAGAGAGAGAGCAAGATAACCCCGGATAATTTTAAAAAGAGATTCCAAAGGATATCTCACGGAACTCACCTATTGTGAACTTTTGGATATCACTGAATATTTACAACCATACATATTGGACTTTGCTGTGTATTCCGTTTCATTTTATCTATAAACTTATAATTTTCTTTCAGTTTTCTCTCTCGAATGTTTTCAAAAATTCAGCTAACCAGCAAAAATAGATACTTATCTTTTATTACATTTTGCTAACTTTTGTTCCTCTGAGGATAAGAGCCTTCCTTTGAAACTCCATGGAATAAGGAACCTTTCAAATTTAGTTTGCATTCCTTATATTGAATAACATATTGTAAATTTAATTCAACAATATCTTGACTTTTTCTACTTGTATATATATGCTAGCAGGTCGCCCGACATTGCCTGGTCGTAAAATACGCTTAAATATAATATTTTGATTAATGCAGATTTCGTATTTATTATTATATTATATAGGATCCAATATATAGTAATGATTAAAAAGTTTTTAAAAAATGACACGTGCGCCATCACCGATAAAAACGTTTAGCTTACGATTTACTTTTTTCTTTGACGTTAATGCCTGATCTATGAAGACATGTCTGCCGCAAGGCTAAAAATGAAAACAGGAATCAATACCTATTACGTTACGCATGCATAGTTGTAATGCGGTCGTTCGATTTTCACCTGACCAATTCCATTTCTGAAATTTTCACACTTTTGCGTCGATTTTCCCTGGCTAAAACCCAAATATTAAGTCTCGCATGGGCTCGAATACCCTATATATTAAGTTTCATGTCTGTACACCAAAAAATGATAGAGTAGCTTCGTAGACAAGATTTTTAAACATATATATATACATATATATATATATATATATATATATATATATATATATATATATATATAAATAGAAAAAGGTTTGTGTTTACTATAATCTTTTTACGCAAATATTACGCAAGTATAAATTATGTAGAATATCTGCATGAATATAATTACACGTATGAGTTAGTTAAAGTTAAAATTAATACCGTAAGAAAGCCGAAAAAGCTAATAGGGAATTAAAATGAATGTTTAAAAGAATATGCAAATTAGCTAGATCTTTTGCAGATTAATGCAATTCCACGATTCATATATAACCAAGTTGTATTTAAATAAATAGAAAAAAGTGGTTCTTAATGTGAATATCCATACACAATTTTTTTTTAATGATAGACGTATAGATATGTGTGTGTGTTTTAGCTGTGTTTCTATTTCAATACAAACCTTAATTTCCATCTCTTCTTTTTCGTCTTTTTCATATAACATATGTATGTTAAAGACCATTTCATTTAACATATGACATATGATATGACCTCCTGATAATCTTTTTCTTTTTTTTTTCTTTTTTTGTGATCGTTGAATCCCTGAATGATTTTCATTACGGACTAAACTTTGTATGAGCAATATCATCTGAAGATGTCTCTAGTTAATAGTAACTGGCTGACCGAAACATGTTCATGAATGTGTAGCGACATATTAATACTTATGTAACAGAAAAAAATGGTTAAAAAGAGGATTTTCGAATTAAGTTTTAAAATCAATATTTTCGATTGTTACCTTTTGTTGAACAAATCAGTCTGCTACCTTAATAATAAATTGCCTGTCCCGTTTAAGTTTTAAAATAGCATTTTCAGTTGGTTGTCTGTCAGCCCGAGTTAGAAATAGCATTTTTCCTTTGTTACGTTTAAGTTTAAAATAGAATTTACGCTTATCTATTGCACAGTAGTTTTAAATAGAATTTTAATTGATTTGCCAGCTATAGCTGGAAAATAGCATTTTCAATTTTTTGTTAGCCTAAGTCTAAAATAACATTTTCGATGGTCTGCCAGTTTAGATAGAAGAAGAATTTTCGTTTAACTGTTCCTCTTAAGTTTAAAATTACATTTTTAATTTCCGTTAATCTGTCAGCTCAAAGTTGGAAATAGTATTTTCCTGTGTCTACCAAGGTTTATTTGAAATTGCATTTTCATTGGTCTCCTATTTCAGTTGGAAGAAACTTCACGCTTAAGTTTGAAATAACGCTTAAGTTTGAAATAACGTTTTTGTTTATTTATGACATTTAAGCATGGTTCGAAATTAAAACTCCATTGGTCTGCCAGTCTTACGTTCGAAATAGCATTAACAGAAGTCGACGAAACATGGTGCTTATGCAGTATAAAGGTAGTTCTAGATTGCATTTTATAAATAAATATTATTACGGACTTATGAGTCGCATCGAAATTAGTAAAAATTTCAAACATTACGGAAAATCATCGAGTATAAAGATAATTTTAAGCAAATTTATTGAATTATAGAATTTTATCGCATTGATTAATATAGAAGAGTCCTTAAAAGCCAGGGAAGGTAACTTCAATTTACAAATCTGCCATTTCAACATAGAAAATGACGGACCGCTAATATCTTTCTTTTGTTTGTTTTTGTTGGGTTTTCTTTGTTTTTTTTTTCTGTTTTTTTTTTGTTTTGTTTTTTTGTTTTGTAAAAGATAGTTCTAGCAGATCTTCTAGTCGCCATCTACTGTATTTTTTTAGTAATTTCGATGTAAGTACGTACTTGTGTTATTACGCAAATAATGAACTTTAAATTTGAAGGTGTCGATTAATAGACGTTACATTTAACTAAGTACAATGAGGAACGTTACATTTAAATGTGTCGAATGATGAATGTTACATTTAAATAAGTAAAATAATTAACGTTTCATTTAAAGGTGTCCAATCTATACAAGCATTATATACACATGTGTGTGTGTGTGTGTGTGTGTGTGTGTGTGTGTGTGTGTGTGTGTGTGTGTGTTAGTATCCTCGCAAGGCCACAGAGGAGACAACAGAAGCAGCAAAACTAAATCTGGTCTGCCAGGACACTATATATATATACAAATGTAGGCAAATTTGGGCATATTTTATTGGTTTAAAAATATTGGTTCTTTTTTACCAATTGTCATATAATTTTAACCATAGAATAGTATTATAATCTTCAAAAAGCTTGCAAATTTGCATGTAGTTTCATCCCATAGAACCAATAAATATTAGCATTTCAATATTCAATTTGACTACCAGTGTAGATATATCCATAGGTATACTACCTTTTTGGCAATTTTATAAGTTCCAAATCTCAGGGACTATTTATCAGGATTTAACAAATGAAGGCCCGTTGGAAAGCTACTGACCTGAATTGTGTAGTGGGCTATGTGACATTTGTCTTTAAGGTCACACATTAAGGGGATCATCAATCATCCAAAGCACATTTTTACAGTCATAAAATGTTTTGCATATGAATTCTAAAATATCTTATATTTCCCCCAAAGCCTCTGGCCTTGGTAAGGAGGGGAGGAGACTAAAAATTGCTGCTATGGTTTCAAATGATCTGAAATAACAGCAAGGGGAGACTTGATTCCAAATATTTCTTATATGTTATATCTCCCCTCTTTTGTTTCCATATATAAAGTAAAGTTCATAGTGTATAAGGATAAGGTATACTGGAGATATTCATAATCGTACCCTATTTCCAAAAGAGGGGAGATATAACATAGGCCAAAGATTTTGAGGAATATATATATATATATATATATATATATATATATATATATATATGTATATATATATATATATATATATATATATATATATATATATATATATATTCTGTCGAAATACGGAGGGGGTAAATATATTTCACCTTTCATTTAGACCAATCTTTTTATTCATGAATTCAATGTAATTGCAGAACATATAACAAATAAATGACAAAAGCACATATTCTAAATTTCAAAATATTGACCATCTTACAATTTATTCCTTCAAGTGCGTTGATATGAACAATTCTTGACAGCACATGTTTCGTAGGACAAAATCATTCATTTAATTATTATGTTAATCAATGAATCTATTCTGCCCTTAACTTCTCAGAAGAAAAATCAACTATCAAAACATAAAAAGAAAAGAAAACGCATACGGGTATGATTACAAACTCCGAAAAAGAAAAAAAAAAGTTACGATTACCTTTTTTTTTTTTTTTCATTTTAATGATTTGATTTGATTTATTTATTTATTTTTGAAAATTCAAAATGGCGTAATTGAAAGAAGAAATAAATACTTAGTTGCAACTTCTCTCCCAATTTTTGGGATTTTGTAATCATGCATAGAACGATAAAATTGGCGCCCTTAAAATTAAAATAACAACTCTACAACTTTAAAAAAAACTTATTGAAAAAATCAGTTCAGGTTACTTGATTATGCAATAGAACTGACATCTATTCAGTGTAACAGCCTTCAGCCTTCAGCCTCAATCACTTCCTCTGTACAGGTCCTGCCGGAAATGCCTTCTCCATAAGCGCTGGCGGGGGCTCGGCGAAAACTCGGCAGATGGTGGTGATCAGGCTCGCTTTTGGTATTGTGGGAAGTCATACGTCTCGACGTATGACCAAAGTAGTCCAGCGGGTTCAGGTCGGAGGAGGAGGAGGGGCCATGAGAGAAGGGTACAAAGACGTAGCACTTCTTCTGAAGCCAAGCCTGAGTCTTTTTGGACTTGTGGGCCGGCTCTGAGTCCTGTTGCCACACTCAGAGTCTGCCAGCGACCACCTGATTGCACCAAGGATCACCACACTCTTCAGCATATCCAGGTACACTTTTATGTTGATTTTCAAGCCGACTTCGAAGATGTGAGATGGCATGATATGGCCCTCAATTCAAACCGCACCAAAAACCATAACCGTGTGTCGTCCGATGCGTTTAAATGTATCCTCAAGTGTTGAACCATCCAAATTTGCATATTGAGGGTGTTGGCAAGGGTCCTCTTGTCATAACTTGGATCCGTAGAGAGCATGAGTTGTACAGTGGCGCATTTCCGATCACGCTTGTTGAACATTGTATCACTTTCAGACATGATAGAAGGCTCCCATCGCTCTTGATATTTGAACACAACTGGCCAACTAGTAGATGGTCTGCAACCAAAAAAGGAAACGATTTTCATCAAACAGAAATGGAATCATGTCGTTTTTTTTAGTGTGACAATTTTATCGTTCCACCTTGTATTTATATGATAGGTACGCATTTTTAGAACCCCATTAAATGTTTCGTTGGCATTTTTAGAATCCCATTAAATGTTTCGTTTACATTTTTATAATCCCATTAAATGTTTCATTGGCATTTTTAGAATCCCATTAAATGCTTCATTGGCATTTTTAGAATCCCATTAAATGTTTCATTGGCATTTTTAGAATCCCATTAAATGTTTCATTGGCATTTTTAGAATCCCATTAAATGCTTCATTGGCATTTTTAGAATCCCATTAAATGTTTCATTGGCATTTTTAGAATCCCATTAAATGTTTCATTTGCATTTTTAGAATCCCATTAAATGTTTCATTGGCATTTTTAGAATCCCATTAAATGTTTCATTGCTAAACATGCAGCTTAAATGGCCGCTTGTGTTTTTCTCTGTTTTTCCTTAAAATTTCTTCTAGATGTTCTTTGTTTCTTTGTCATTTGATATTTGATATTAATATAATGTTGTTTCTATCAAACCTCTCTTTTTCCTTGTGTGTTTATCATGTGTTTCAATAAATTTCAATCTTTCATTTTTCTTCTTTTATTTCGCACTTTTCTAACAATTTTTTTTTTATGTTTTCTTTATTTTCTTATCAACATTTCCAGGTGAGATTTCTTTTTCAGCGTATAGAAAATCTCGGAGAAAAAAAAATGATATTTTTCTACGGTTAGACAATCTCATGAGGAATGGTGTGGCACCCTTAAAGCAGCCATCGCTTCCAACAGTGACCAATGACGGCTACCCTCTTTCAATGATTGAAAGAGTGAGCAATTTGTGTCTCGTCTCTCAAAGATAAAACATAACTCGCGTGCGCGCTTCAAGATTATAGTGCTGTTTAGCACCGAATCATTTTTTTCTTTCCCAATCGAATCATATATGACATAATGGCATTAAGTGCATTACCTGCATACTTTAAAAGCAATATATACATATACACCCATTATACATATACACCAATTATACATATACACCCATTATACATATACACTCATGAGCAAAAAAAAATGGGCCAAGAGTGAAAGAAGGAAGAAATCGATTTTTCAATATTTTTCCATTAGTTTTTGTTAATTTTAACTGAAAATTTCTATTTTGCAGATCATTATTATTACAGCATATAATAATAAATGGGAAAATTAATCCTAAAAATGGTAAGACCGCATCTTGGTGAGAATAGAAAAAAAAAACGAATTGTAGAATAAAGGCAGTCAAAAATGAATTACAAGCAGATTTTTTTTATATTTTAAGAAAAGAAAATGAGAAAATATCTCTTTCTGTAGTGAAGCGAATTGGTCAAAGGTTCGAAGTCGAACGCTTGTGAAAAGGGAAATCTGGATATGGTCGCCCTAGAGCATCGACTTTGAAGGACGACCAGAGTTAGTCAGACACAGGGCCAATTTTCCATGTGAGTAATATTCATCATCCCATACCTTATGTGCTACTTTTTTGCTGTTGTTTATAAAATTTAATCGGTGTTGCCCGGGATTTATTATAATAATTATGCCATAGCAAGTGTGTTTAATTGCCTGCGAAGCAGATTTTCTTTATAATTTATTTAATATCTTAAATTAAAAATGGTCAATTTTTACGACGTAACCCGGCTTCGTTTAACCCCAAAAAAATCAAGATCTGCTTTTTTGGGACATAATACGTTTAAGCAGTCTTTATAAATAATATGAAAGCAGAAATGTTGAAAAAAAATTTAACATTTTAGTGTGGGGGATAACTTTTCTATATAAATTTAACGTAAAATGATCACCCAGTTTTTGGCCATAAAGCGTTCAACCAGACATGTAATCTCTAGCATTTTTTCAAGTTTGGCGATCCAGGGGGGGACATGATAAATACATTTTTTGTGGAGGGGGGCGGGGATTACATTTGAAACATAAAATAACGATAAATTTAATTAATTTTTATGAGACCATTCTGTACTTTCACCTAACAATTTTATAAACAGAACGAACCCCAAAATATGACAAATTTAATTTTTTTTTACACATTACATTAGAAATATAAAATGACGAAAAATTTCATTTGTTTTTGGAATTAATTTTTGGTAGATAATTTTTTTTTTTTTTTTTTGCGATCGCACGCACTGCTATTTTTATTGAAACAAAAGTTGTAATGATTTTTTTTAATTATTTGGGAGTGTCTTTCCAGTGCTCAATATTCGGAAAATAGTTTCTTCTCTTTGTAGCCCTTATGTCGAAATATCTGTTGGAGAGGGTATCACATACTTCTTTTTTGGGCGATTACATTTACATGCTTTCATCCGTTCTTTTATTTCTGTTGTGGGGGGTATCCAAGTTGCCCATGATGAAAATGATTAGTATACAGGTGTGTTTCAAACGGAATTTCATGTATACTCAGGCAACGTTGGGTACCCATGCGCTAGTATATATATATATATATATATATATATATATATATATATATATATATATATATATATATATATATATATGAAATATATATATATATATATATTTCATACACAAAGGGAATGGTCACACTAAAATGCATACAATTCATATTATATGGTGTTTTTATATATAAACATAGTGTTTAGCTTTGCTAACTAACTAATCAGATTCCTTTTAATTCCCGCCTATAAGTTAATGTTTCCATAACTCAATCGTCGAGCCCCACTCAGAGAAAGGTTTAGCTGCAATCTACTTCCTATTTTATTGTATGTGTGTATGTATATATTGTAAATATCATATTGTATATATATGTGTGTTTATACTGTATATATATAGTGTACATATTTTATATAAATCTGTTGTATGTAGATGTATACATTTTATATATATATATATATATATATATATATATTATATATGATATAATATACTATATATATAATATATAAAATATAGTATATATAATACAATATATGTATACAATCTATACATATATACGATACTTATATACAATATGAACAATGCAATATAACAATAACATAGGTACAGAAAGAACAATAAACAATGCAAATGTAATATCTTACAACATGTCGATGAGGAAATATAAAAAAAGGAAAAAAAAGGGCAAAAACAAATGAAAAAATAAAACATACAATAAACACGAAAAAGAAAAATGAAAAGAGACCATAATAAAACTGAAAGAGAAGTTAGAAAGAAAAATAGAAGGAAGAGCCAGACGTGGTTCAATCCACCGTTCAGCCACCATATAAAAATAACATCCCAAGGGAATTTTACCAAATTATAGAAAAAAAATTTCCCGCAAGATAGTAACCTAAGTAAGATAATTAATAAAACACTGTTAAGCTATCCTTCTCAACGTCTGCTAACTTAACAAATATCATAATTGGCTCAAATAACACAAACTTAAACAAATTTTTGAAAAACAGAGATAGGACAGAAAATGAAGCTAACAATGTAAAAGAATGTAACTGCAGGGACTCTAATGAATGTCCAATGACGGGGGAACTGTTTAACTTCAAACGTTGTATACAAATGCGAAGTTATAACAAATAATGAAACTAAAGTATATCTGGAGAGCACCGGAACTTGCTTTAAGGACAGATATCGTAATCACCTAGCATCGTTTAAAAATGAAACTGAGAAAGAAAAGAACACCACAAATAACGAAAACAATAAAAATGAAACCAACGGTAGAAAGTATCATAACAATAGTGACAACCACAACTACTATAACGAAAATAGAAACAGAACCAATAGTAATAACGAAAACAACCGGAAAAAAAACAAAGAAAAGCTCAACCACTTTAGTGGTATGGATTAAGGAATTAAAGGAAAATAAAAGAATATAAATTAAGATGGTCAATAATTGATAAATGGGAAAAATGTAAACCTAGCAAATCGAAAAGATGCAACCTATGTATGTTAGAATCTTATCATATACTAATATCAAAAGAAAAATTATTAAACAAAAGACAAGATGTAATCCATGGGTGTTTGCACAGAAACAGATATTTAATTTCACGCACTAGAACAGAATAAGAGAAAAAATAAAGGGAGGTAATCCTAGATATAACAAATGATACCACGAGAGTGACCTCCCCTGCATCGGGTAATATAATACGTATTCAAACACCAAGCAAAAAATATGTATATAAAAATAAACACGCATAAATATAGGAATAAAATTATAATGATAATTGGAAAAAACACAGGAAAAAAGGGAAAATTAAAACAAAAATAAATAATAAATAAATAAATAATAAAAATACGAAAGTACGGGTTAAAACGGAAAACTATCTTTACATAACACCAAAGATGGAGGAAATGAGGAAGCATGGCTGTGGAAATCCTTTTACCCGAATACGATGTCCAGCATGTTAAAAATATACCTTTTGTTGTAAAAATCTAATGGATAAACATCTGAAGAAGTTGGTGGGGACAGGATATTTTTATGGAAACATAAATCGTAAAATTGCCAACACATCAATGAAACAGCTGTAATAGAAAAAATCCAGTAAATAAACGAAGGTTATAAAAATGAAAACGTAAGTCTTTGAATTTTCAACAAAATTTTGCACTATATGCAAAATATATATATATATATATATATATATATATATATATATATATATATATATATATATATATATAGTTAAATGTAATATGTAGAAGGCAGTACAATGCAAAAGTTAACGGAAAGACACAAACTGAAGCAGATGAATAATAGTTTTATTAATACAACTACAAATACATGTGTATATACTAATACATTTCATACACATATTTTATTTATATTTGTACTGTGATTACCTGATGGAATATTCGTGTTCTATGATATTTCGAGAAAGATCTCTTCGTCAGATATGTGTTTGATTTGGGTTCAAACACGCTTCTGTGACGCATTTCTGTAAACATTAAGAGTCTTTGAATAGGCAAAAAAATTTTCGATTACAATACCAATTCCGATACCCTGCAAAGGTCCGATTTTTCCGATCCCTGATTCTGATTAATCGTCTCAACGCTAATATATATATATATATATATATATATATATATATATATATATATATATATATATATATATATATATACACTAGCAAAAGTACCCGTCGTTGACTGGGTTCAAAAACAGCCTACAGAAAATGAACTCTGATTTATGAAAGTATGATAGGTTATGAAAAGGAAGGGTTGTAAAGAGATAGCTTCGAATTTGGGGGTATCAAAACCAAAGCAAAATATGATGAAAGTAAAAATAAAATAGATAAACCCCATAATTTATTATATCATACCTATTCACACTTATCACAATATTCTGTGAATCCATATTAAAAAAAAACTTGTTAAACTTTGTGGCATATTTCCATTCTATGGAGGTCAGGTGCGAACGACCACCCCATAATTTTATATTATCTCTCTCTCTCTCTCTCTCATTACGTGTCAGGCTCTTTCCATCTTTTGTATCTTTGCTCGTTCCGCTTTATTGCATAGTCTCCATTGTTTCCTCACACTCATTTCATCCTCTCTTTCTGTCTCTCTCCCTATATGTCTATGGCTCTCTTTGTATATATATATATATCTTTGTCTCTCTATATATATCTCTTTCGCTCTCGCCTGTCCTTCTCTATATCAGGTTCTTTCTTTTTGTCTTTGTCTATTTATTTCTTCTTTCTCCATCTCTATCTTTCCTGCAGCAATCTCTCTTTCATTTCTCCCTATTTTCCTCTCGTCCTTTCTTTCTTATCTTCTCTCTCTCTCCCTCCCTCCTCTCTCTCTCTCTCTCTCTCTCTCTATCTATCTATCTATCTATCTAGCTATCTATCTATGTCACACACACACACACACACGCACACACATTTTCTCCCATCTGTATCCCACCTTCTTTCTTTTCCTCGTCTTTTCCCTCCAGTCCTTTGACCTGGTCGAACCACCGCTGGGTAAAGTTCAGATTCACCTTCACTCCTTTTGTCAGCTTTGACAGATCACGTGACCTAAGAGATGGGCGAGAGTGTGAAATCTTTGCCTTGTCTCAATTCCCGCCAGAACTGACCAATAAATGCAGCTGATTGATGAAGCGGCCGTAGAAATTGGAGGCAATCAAAATGGCTCCAATTTTGAGCTCTTGTCTTTTTAGGGCAGTTAAAGAAGCGGTCAGCCAAGTAGGCGGGTCGTCCTGTTCCCAAATGGACACCGCTCGAGGGGGAGGGGGCAATTTCCAATAGGAAAAACAACATTGGAACATACATTCTGGGGATGGTCTTCGATTAGGTTGTAAGTATAATATGTCTCCTGGGAATCATCATAGACTAAACTTGCTCCATTCCCTAAGTAAATGACTTTACCATAAAAAAAAACAGATAAAACATAAATGCTAAATCAGTTCGACATTTCAAGAACTAACAACGTACCAAACAAAAGATGCCAAAGCGAATTCCATCTAAACTCTGGAAATATGCGACACACACAGACACTTGAGCACATCGCCTCCCTACTTTTTCTTTCTCACTAAAAAGATGGGGTTTTTTTACTCACGTTCACCTTAATAAGGCATATCGCCACTTGGGTGTAAAGAGCTACTATTCAAGACCATGCTTAGGAAAGATTAACAAAATGTTGGTTTACTTTACATTTAAACTTCTGCATGTCAGTACAGTCAGGGAAGCAGGTATCAGGAAAGAAACTCCGAAATTGGAAGAAACTATTAGAGTAGAAAACTTTCTGGCATTTAGGGACCTCAACAGTGAAGAGGTGTGATTTTGTTGCTAAACAGGTTTGTCGGGGATATGTACGTCGAGGGGGCACAAGTGTAACAAGTTCATGAGAGTACTCCCCATTAAAATATTTGTAAAACAGGCACAGAGATGCAACATTGCGGCGATGGGACAGGGGTTGGAGCTTAGTTGACAAATGTTGCGAATCTGCCTCTACTCTATCGTTATTTTTATCGTAGGTGTCCGACTGAGCTCCAATTCATAGTCTCTACCTGTAAAACGTTCGCAACAAATACTTGCCTATCTACAATAACCGCCAAAAGCATCCCTCATCCTCTATCTGTGCCTAAAACTAAACGAAAATTCCATGGGCAGTGGGTTTTTTTTACATTGACCTCTCCGTCTGTGGAACGCAATAGTGCATGTCTGCTTCCTGGCTGACTATAACATCTTCAAAGCTAATGTGAATAAGTGAATTGAATCATCCTCTTAAATAATCTAGCCATGCCCAAGTTCCACCATAACTGATCATGTTGTCCCACCATCTGCCTAACACTTAACCCTTATCCTAGTAACCCAGGCCTTGATAAGTAGTGATCCGCCCTTCCGTAAAAAAATATCAATATACAGAGATATATACATCATTA
Source organism: Euprymna scolopes (assembly GCF_053919585.1). Classification (NCBI taxonomy): domain Eukaryota; kingdom Metazoa; phylum Mollusca; class Cephalopoda; order Sepiida; family Sepiolidae; genus Euprymna; species Euprymna scolopes. Next base: position 179,746,577 of record NC_136482.1, read on the forward strand.
GTTCGCGTTAGATCATCGATGTTATTCGACGTTGAGCCTGGCCAGTATCGGGAAAGCTCTTATGTAAACGTGCTACTGATGTCGTACGTTACGACATAAAACTACAGGTTGAGGGAGGCCTCGTTAGTTCAAGCTGATGACTCAAACAAATTGATCAAGGAGTAGATTGGCTTGGGCCTTCGCCTGGCTTTCAAATTCCTTCTTTATCTATTAGCCTGGTGTAGAGGTGTGATCACAGACACTCAGCAGAAACACCGAGGGCTTGGCCTTGTCTTGTGACTAGGAAAATGAGCGCCGTCCCTCACTTCTCTGTCTTAGTCTCTTCTAAAAGGGGGAATCTTAGGGATACTTGCTTGCTACATATGTTCATGCTACTAGTCTGGGCCACTTTTGTGTTTGACAGTTTATCTGGCTGCTGTTTCTGACTGACAGTACAGGAGCCCTAACTTTTAGTTGGTGCAACGAGTGGCTGCTCCTCATCACTTGTATAATATCGGGATGGTTGTAATGCCTTGTCGCGCAGTGAAAGGGACTTATCTCTGGTGGCTTTTTCTGAGACCACAATTCTATAGATGAAGAGTTTACTAATGATCTACTTCTGTGTGCATGTTTGGTAACATACACATACACTTTGCAAAACCCATATCACCCTAAAACTGAAAACATTAAATGACATACTTGAACACAGTCAATTCGTCTCCTCCCTTGTACATCACATTCACAAAGATCGACTCAGCATTGTATTTTAATCAATCACGTCTCTCACAGCATAGATGTAACACTCTCTTTAGATACTAACGCCCAAGTACATGGATTTGGCGATTTTAATGTCCGCCATAGTAATTGGCTTAGTTTCTTGAGTTACACAGACGCAGCTGATAGCAGTACATATCGTATTTCTATATCTCATCCCCTAATACAGACTGTCAGGTTTCAGAACCGCCTTCCAAATTATTAGGGTTCGCACATCGTAATTCTAGACTTATTTCTGACCACAGTTCCATAGGGTTGTATGACATATGCCCATAGCCAATTCTGGAAACCTAATAACATTGTCAAATTGGTAAATCTCCCCTAACCTCTCAACCCCAAGTTGAAAAGGTAAAAAGCTTAAAAGGGTGAACTGGCATCATCAATCACATCAAAAATGTCCCATGGATTAATATCTTTCTCTCCGAACAGTGTGATAACGAGGCTATTGAATGGTTCAAAGCAGCAATTGAAGCACATATTCTCACAAAATTCTATAGGATGCTTCATAGTTCTCAATGGTTCACTTCAACTTGTGCAAAGATTCCTCAGATTAATCCGCCATAAGTACAAATAGGTCAAGCTTTAAAGATGCTAGAAATAACTGTAAGAGTGAAATAGCAACAGCCAAAAGAAGAAATAACCAAAAACTGCGCAGAGTTTTGAAAAATGCACAATAGTGTAGTAGATAAAGGCCAATCAGTAATTCGTTCACTATCCAACAACCAGGAAGTCACTTGCACGGCAACTGAGAAAGCTGAACCGATGGCCTGGCGATTCGTCCTCAACTCTCACTTGGACCAAACAAAACTCTCCCTCTCAAATGTCTTTTTGCAAATAGAAGCCATACTTGATGCTTTGAAATGACCCCTTCTCATGTTTGTGATATAATAAAAAGCTTAGACACCGCGAAGGCGTGTGGGCTGATCTCATCTTGCTGTACTATTGAAAAAAATACTCCGTTGAGAGAGCCCCCCGTTGTTTCCAAACTCTATAATCAATGCCTCATCGGAACTTGGTTCTCTGTCAGCTGGAAAATTATCTCTATGGCATCAGTATTCAAGAATCCCGGTGAAAGAACTCAGTTATCCCCTATTAGCCTCACTCCTATCTGGACTATCTGGACTTACATGCAAAAATTCAAATGTAATGTGAACAGACATCTCGTCCAAGCAGTAATGTGTCTTAGTTGAGGTGAATAAGAGTTTAAAAAAAAAGAAAGAAAGAAAAATATAAATAAATACAGGGTGGAACGATAAAATTGTCGTCCTAAAGAAAACAACACTACAACTTTACTTTAAAACCTTTTTGGAAAAAGTCAATTAAGATAACTTGATTATGTAGTAGAGCTGACATCTATTCAATGTAGCCGCCTTCAGCCTCAATCACCGCTTCAATAGGGTCCGGAACCTGGAGAATGCCTTTTCACAAGCGCCGACGGAAGCTCGTTGATTACTCGGCGATCAGGCAAACTGGTGTTGTGGAAGATCATGCTGATGATGTTTTCGACGTATGACCAAACGCAGTACTTCAGTAGGTTCAGGTCGGGGGGGATAGACCAGTGAGAGAAGGGTACAAAGTCGCAACACTTTGTCTGAAAGGAAAGATGGCGGGAGGAGACCGGTATGTATAGAAGACTGTGAATAACACAAAAGAAAACTAGAAAATTAAATAACACAAAACACTGAAAGGATAATTATGGCAGCAAGAGACATTGAAAAAACAACAAAACAGAAAACAGAGAGACAAATGATGAGACAAGAAAAGAAAAATGGAAAGAGAAACAACTACAGAAAAGATCCATAAGGATGACAAAAGATGAGAATAACGAAAACACTTGGACATGGATGTGAAAATGACACGTAAACGGAGAAACTGAATCCCTAATAACGGCATCACAAGATAACGATAATAACCAACCACATCCAAGCAAAGATCGACAAAACACAAGAAAACAGCAAATGCAGACTCTGTGGACAGAGACGAAACAATAAAGCATATAGTATATGAATGTAGCAAACTAGCCGAAAAGGAATACAAGAACAGGCACGACCAAGTGGAAAGGGTAGTACACTGGGAATTGTGCAAACAACTACATCTCGAATGCGCAGACAAGTGGTACAAACATAAGCCGGCAACAGTAACTGAAAACGAGAATCACAAAATCCTATGGGACATGGACATACAAACGGATAAACCCATCCAAGAATAACAATAAAGAAAAGTCTGCCAAATCGTATATTTTGCTGTTCCAGCTGACCACAGGACAAATATCAACGAAAACGAGAAACGGAACAAATACACAGAGCTAGCCAGAGAACTGAAAGGGATATAGACGATAAAAATTCAAGATAGTACCTATCTTGAACAACAGGGGCACTAGGAGCACTAGGAACAATTCCGAAAAAAGTTTGAAAAAAGAATGGGAGAAATTGGATACAGAGGAATGACTGGAAAGATACAACGAATAACAATAATGAAAGCTGAAATATTAAGGAAACCCCTTGAATGCGGAAACTAATACACATGAGTTAAATGCGCAGACCAGACGAACTGCTGCAGAGATAAAACATGACGAAGCGTCATAAGAACATAGAAGATACATATCTATAAGTTCTCTATCTCTCCCCTATCCCCCCATTACCCAATCACTGCCCCCCCCACAAAAGAATGATGCCAAATAGCCGAGAAGGGTCGTGGAGGATGGAAAGATCGAGGAGAGAGCGCTGACCAGACCTCCGGTGGACAAGTGGCAAGAGAACTGGGACATCGGGGAGGCTTATTACCACCCAAATTCCAGTGGAGACCAATGGCCGCTGCTAGTGAGAAATCAATGGTAACCGGCTATTGCGATAATGCAAATTCATTTGCCAATGTCATCGAAACTAGCGGAGAGTACTGGAAATCTGTGAAGACTCGTTGTCACTCAGTTTCCAGGGAACACCAAAAGGAGAGATCCTTTATAACCTGTGTGAAATGCCTTGCGAGCCAATAATAATAATAATAATAATAATAATAATAATAATAATAATTCTGATTTCGTTTATCAACGTCTCCCTGGAAAGGGATGGAATTCATTTCCAGAGGATTTCCCTCAACCCCGGCTCACAACCAGGAGCTTCAAAGATCAAGGGTTTTCCTAAGGGTGTTTGGTGGTACCTACAATAGCAGAAATCTGAAAGCCGCCTAAAACATCGGGGATTCATAGTGTTTTTTTTTTTTTTTTAATTGTCCTTCCAGACGACTTGATACTACGCCTAGCGTACTTACTACGATCGGGATTATTTGTGTTTTAACCCCGTGTATACGCCTTATCTCCACGGCCAATGGAGCATAATTGCTCCACTTCTCGTTCTCCTTTTCTCTCACGTTCCTGTCCCAGGGTACTGAGAAGTCTACAATCTGCCAGTTTTTTTAGACCTTGTCAATGACGACCAAATCCGGACGCTTATGTTCCAATTGCTTGGTTGTTATGACACTTTTGTCCCACAATAATAATAATAATAATGATGATGATGATGATGATGATGATGATGATGATGATAATAATAATAATAATAATAATACCTTGTGTTTCATATGATAGCTCATGTGTGTCTGAACGTGTCTGAATGAGGATGATAGACGTTTTTATTTTTTATATATTTAGATTTTCTACATTCTCCGAAACATTTGTGTGTAAAATAACATTTACTGTGTGTGTATTTAGCACTCGACATCTGACTGACGTATATACACGACATATTGTATGCGTATCAGTTGCTAAGTACCCACTGTACATCATCCACACTCTCTCTCTCTCTCTCTCTCTCTCTCTCTCTCTCTCTCTCTCTCTCTCTCTTTCTCTCATGTGACTACCAAAACGAACGCGCGTCTGTGTTCGTCTGAGTTGAATGTGTGGTGAGGAACGCACGGTTTCTTTTTTTTTTCCTATTTAAAAGAAATTTTTGCGCAACCACCAACACAGAAGGAAAAAAACTGAAATCAACTCTACTTTTAAACAATGGCCCTACAGCAGAAGGTGGCATCTTCTATCGTGTTCTCATGCCGTGTGGTAAAGGTGGACCGCAGATGGTGTTCTGCACAAACAAGAGAAAGGCCAACGGCAACCCGGGCATATTACTGCCGGGAACAATGCTCCGAGATTTCACGAGAATCACGAAGCGGCCATATTGCTTTCTTTCGTAAGAAAACTTCTGATTGAAACGCCATGCTGTTCAGCCAAGGGAGGTTTTTTTTCAACCATTTTTGGAAGGGGTTTGTTTTATTTCTTTCTTTTCTTTTTCTTTCTTATTTCTTCATCCTCTTCTTTTTTCTTCTGTGCAGCGATGCTGAGATTGGTTTCGTGCCATGGAAACGTTTTTTCTTTCTAACGTTTTTTTGGAAGGGGGTTATTTTCTTTTTCGGTTCTTCCCTCTCCCCCTCCTTTTCTCCTCCTTTCTTTTTTTCTTTCTTTCTTTACAGCGATGCTGAGATTGGTTTTGTGCCATGGCAAAGTTTTATTCCCCTGAGAAAGAGAATCGCTGACATTTGTGCACTTAACTTCTTCTTCTTCTTCTTCTTCTTCTTCTTCTTCTTCTTCTTTTCTTTTTCTTTTTCTTATCTATGTCCAAAAGATATTCCTTATTTCTCTATGACATTTGCACCAACATCGAAATAAAGAAACAGAAAGAACAATTGGAATTTATTTTCTTGTTCTTTTTTTATTCCATAAGAAACTCTACTTTATTGCTGATGATATTAAAACCTATTGATATTAGTTTTCAGATAATACAAGTACATCCTGTATACAGAAATCATTTTTCAACCTCATATTCCGACGATGATAGTCTTACATTGAACAAGTATCAACAACATAAAATCTTATCAAATTGTGTACATAATTCATTTATATGGTCAACCTGTAATGGAAACCAGGCTATTTTTAATTCTATACTAATCGAAGAGTCTGGTGCTACCAGATTAGGCTTTCTAAAGAAAAAAAAATCCTGGCTTAAAATGCAGAAAATATTGATATTATTGTATTTTTTTTATTTTTTCAAAACTCAATTATGTTCTGCAAAGCCAAAAACAAAAACATTTTTTCTCTATAGAACAATCAAGTCAGACACCACTAATAAATATTTGAAGATATAAAGAACTTAAAGCATAAAAACTTTTTTTTCCAAAATTACTGGATTCGGTATTAAATTAAACCGAAAAAGGTTGATAAGCATTTATTAACCAAAAAACTAATAGAAGAGTTGTATGTCTGTGTGTTTTCACCAACTATTTTTACGTTATTCAATATACGAACCTAAAATTTTAGTAAGAATAATGACTTACATATTCAGATTCTGTTCACTTATAAAGATACTAGCCTGGGCGTTGCCCGGCGTTGCTCGGATGTTTGGAAGTGTGTGTTGAGCAAAAAATAAAATAAAAGTGGCAGTAGACAGGCAGGCAGGACGGCTCGAACCCATACCGCGAAGAAGGAAAAGAACATGAAAAAAACATGACGTCTTTGCTGTTGCGCCCATCGCCAAATCGGAAGTGACGAATGTTTAAATTAAGGCTAGTCAATCCAAAAGAGGGGATTACTTTCGAAAATATCGGCGAAAAAAGCGATCCCTCCCTGTTGAAAAGTGCCCAGTTGAGGGTGAAGGAATTACTGTTTGTAGATAATTTTTCGATATTTGTCGTCCGAAGGGTTGAGCTTCAAAACGATACCAATTTCGTGAAAATCTGTTGCCTCTAAAGTTTTAGGCAAACAAACAAACAAACAAACATACATACATACATACATACATACATACATGCATTTAAACAGACAGGTGAGATTTATATCATAGATTACTGAAAGATAGAGCATAACATCTCTCCCTTCGAAATGAGTTCCTATTTACAATGCCTCCCCACGGGATAGAGTTAGACATCGTTTTTTAATGTGGAGAAAAGGAATAGAAAATTTTAATTGTCTCAGTCGTGAAGGATTTCCCCCTCACCGAGAGAGAACAAGAAATTGAAGTGAAGCATACTACACTTTGATCTTGGCCTGAAAGCCAAGTCCTTATTTTAATCTCTATCTTTCTACTGATGTATAAAATACTCTCTCGCTTTGTGTGCGTGTGTGCATTTGTGTGTGTATGTGTGTTCGTGTCCTATCGACTCTGAAACGGTTCGGTCGATTTTTATTTTATTTCGCACAAATATACTTTCTGTGGTCTGGGAGTGTTCTTTGATATGTTTTGTATCGCAATGACTCCGATAAGTATCAAAAATCGATAATCGAAAAAATTAAATTAAAGAAAGAAATAGTCGGATTTAGACCAAAGTTAACATCACAATTTCATGTGAGAAATTTTATCACCACACAAGCAAAAGGGCTCGGCGTGTAAAATCAACAGTAGGTCCTTTGATATGACAGGGGTGCATTCGAAAGGAATGTTTCTGGTTAGAGAACAACTGAACCATTATACTTGACTTTTGCATTTTAAACTTTAATTCAAGTTATTATATATAAAAATAATTTTATAAAATCGGCAGTAGGTTCTCTACAGTGCAATGTGAACTACAATGAATTGTGGACTAAGTCACTGCAGAGAGACAGGCGAAGCTTCCTTCTGGTGCACCGCGATGAGTACCCCGACTAGAGTAGGCAATCAATCGATTTGATTGAAAAATGGGCGAATTTATCGATTTGGATAACAATAAAAGTATTGGGAGTGTGAAGCATTCGTTGATCCCCATTACATCCTGGGCAACGTCAGGTTTCCCTGCTAGTCTACTTTAAATCAATACAAATGTTGTTTCTCTAAGTTCCCCTAATTGGGTCTTATCTCCATGAAATTAACATTTTCTTAGAACTGCACGCCTGTGGAACTCTCTTCCGTTTCTCTGCTTTCCAGCTAACTACAATATGGTCGTCTTCAAGTCCGATGTAAACAAGTTCTTGATGAGTCGTACCATTAGTAAACCAGTTCACCAAATTTCCACCATTAACGATTACTACGATATTGCCCCATTGACTACTGTACACTCATTATCCCTTATCCTCGAATGGCTTCCAGGCTTTGATAAATGGTGACTCCTTAGTAAAAAAAAAAAGTACTTCATCCGTTTCACAAGAAATTTAGAAACAAATTTTCACTTTGTCTTTACTTGCTTTAAGTTATTTCGAGGGTCGGTGTTTTTCCATTTATTAAAAAGCTTTTTAAAATGTGCCTCAATAATAGGGATAAACAGAAATTGCTTCTTTTGTTTCTTTCCCCTTTTTTTTTTTTTTTTTTTTTTTACACAGTGATCACCACATATCAAGGCCCGGAAGCCACTCAGGGATAAGGGTTATTGCAAGTACATTACGTTAGTGAGGAGATTTGCTGAAATGTTTACTTAAGGGGGCGGTTCATTAGGAATTTGTTAACATTGGACTTGAAGACATCCAAGTTGTAGTCCGGAGGGAAGCAGGCAGACGGAACAGAGTTCCACAGGCGTGCAGTTCTAAGAAAGAAGCTTTGTTCATGGAATCTGCGTTTTGTGTCGCAAAAAATGTTTTAGTGTCTTCATGTCCTTCACGGATTACTCTTTCTGTTGTTCTGTGGAAAACGAATATGTTTTCATGTAGTCGAGCCTGGTAATTTGACAACTAAAATAGATATAGTTGCGTTTTTGTCTTTCTTCTTACAAAGTCAGACATCGTTAATATTTACCTACACGTAGGTTGATCTGGTTCTTTTGTGGTAAAATAGAAAGAAAATTTGATCTCATCAATCTTTGGAGTAAATTAATTAACCACCCCTCGGCTGATACCAAGTTGGGTAGTTTATCTACATGAATTATTTGCATACGCCAGATCTCTGTGGTTTCAAAATCACACACACACACACACACACACACATACATACACACACATATGTATATATATATATATATATACATATATATAATTATTTTAGGTTAATATTTTCCAGAGGTGAATCGACCAATGAATTTTAACGAGGTTATACAAAAGTGCTTAATGCTAAGCTAGGGCATGATATACCTTTTTCCAATTTTCATTACGGACTTTACTCTTGTATAAGTAATATCGCCTGAAGAGGTCTCTAGTTACTTGTAACTGATTGACTGAAATATGTTCATGAATGTGTAACGACGTATTAATACTTTATTAAAACCAATAAAAATTATATATATATATATATATATATATATATATATATATATTCCTTAAAAGAATATCCGCCACACTGACGATTCCTGAAAAAGGATGAAACATATTATGTGGATAATAATTTTAAAACATTTTATTTTAATGTTATTTTAAAGTCCTCTTACAAATGATTCCATGAAGAGAACTAAAGTAAACTGTCAAATTAATGCATAAATGCAAATTCTCTCCATGCTGTATGTCGGACAATGTGCGGTAACTTACTCTATGTTTACTTATAAAGACATAAAAAGACATTAATTCTCCTTTTCCAAGATAGATTTAAGGTTGGTCGCATGGGTAAAAGAAATCTGTGTTTAAAATTTACTCATGTCTGAGTTCAAACCGTTCGACAAGCGGAATAGTTATCCTACACACTGACGATTCCGAAAAAGGATGAAGCATATGTATGCGGATAATAATTTAAAATATTATTATAATACTGGTGGATCTGTGGAAATTCCACATCAGCATCTTTCATGCGTAATATATTACTGCTGGGCAATCTCTGGGCGTTCAGCATGATTTGAGACCCTGTGATATCATTGCAGTCCTTTTGTTAAAACTGTAAAAGTATTTATCTAAGTAATTTAGTTAATGTAGTGTCAGAACACATCTAGTTATCATGGCTTATCTCAAATATCCTTATAGAAGTCTGATATATTTCCATTGTATGGACACCACGATATATATTTAGACAGATCCTAGCCAAAGACCAAGAAGGTATATTTTAGTTTCACGTACGTTATTATTATTATTATTATTATTATTATTATTATTATTACTATTATTATTACGATTATTATTATTATTTATATCCATGTATATTTTCATAGTGCCATATCCTTTATATCAATTCCATTCATATCTTGCAATTTTATTAATTTACTTAATTTCTTAGTTACCTCTTATAGTCAGTGCATTTAAATAGATAAATGCACTTAAGTTGGATGTAAATAAGCTAGCTTTTAGAGGATGCATCTTAGTTATTGCAAACAACTCCACTCTCCCAAACCGCATAGATCTTTAACGTGTCAAACTCCATATGACATGTATCCAACGACAAACCGCTATAGTCTACAAGTTAGCACCATATTATTAACTGCTTGTCTCTCTACTTCTCCTTTTATTTCTTATCCCTCTCTTTCTCTCCCCTACCTCCGCCTTCAAAGTTTAACCCATCTTATGCCCTTCTTTTCCATCTTTTCTCTCTCTCTCTCTCTCTCTCTCTCTCTCTCTCTCTCTTTCTTTCTTTCTCTCCTCCCTCGTTCAAAGTGAAAAAAACGCAGTCGCAAAGTAGTGAGTTAAAAATATATCAGGCGAGAGTGAAGAATTTGAGGAAAGGGGATATTGCACCAGTTAGTGAGTGTCTTTTTTTTCTTATTGTCTGCTCACTTTGGAAACTGAAAAAGAAAAGACATGCTCATCTTTAGCAGGGACTATGCTGAGTGACTTTATTTGTTTTCAACCATGCCTGGTGCTTTTACTCATCGGTATTTTGTTAACTGTATTCATATAAATACTGAAAACTGAAGTATTACATTTTTTAATTGTTTTAATTTTAAAATAAATGGCAACCAAAACATCGTGGCGGTCAAATAAGACACTTGACATGAAGGAAATTATTCTTTAAAACAAACTCTTTGTAACAATAAAGCGCAGTAGCTTGCATTGCCGCTGTGGTAGAAAGATAAGTGCTGGTTAAACATTTGGGGTGCTCATAGTCCTCGGTTATAGAGTAAATAGTGACGAATTTTTCTGTAGAAAGTCTGAACTTTTCAGAGAGAATGTAGACAAAGAATTAAATTTCTTAGTATTGAAACGTTACTTAACCATAAGAGATGGTGGGGATATAAAAATATTTTGACAATGATTCTGAGGATTCGGTTTGCGAACAAATAGCTTAGAGGATAGTAGAAATTAAAGAAGTAGTAAATTAGATAGCAGAAGTGTCGATGTTAAATGATAGGTCAAACTGTATTGTGATAAAAGGAGGAAATGCGATAATTGTTGCATAAGATATTTCTATTTGATTAAGTTGGTGGCACAGATAATGCCTTTGGTTCGATGGGTGTCAACTGTAACTCTCGAATAATCTCGTCTAAAGTGACTGAGTATTTAAGAGATAGAAATAATCTGAAATGGTCTTAAATAAGTTCGCCAAACAAGGGCGGAGCGTTAAGAGGCAAAATGGGGTCGTGGAGTAAGAAAAGGGTTAGGTTAACTAGTGTTCTCTCAAAAAGTCTCGTTAAAAGTAACTGAGCAATAAAAAGGTAAATGAGTCGTAGGACTTAGAAAAAGGTTATACTAACTTGTTTAGTCAAAAATTTCAAAGAGGCAGTTTTAACCAAGAGAAAATTATTTTGCGTAAAATCTATCAAACGAGCAAGGAAATATTAATGTTATGACTGATAGGATGATGAGAAGGAATCGAGATTTGATGTAAGGGAATAAGAAAAGGCTGCGTGAAAAAACTCACATGAAAAAATATACAGTTTGGTGAATTTACAGACACAGAACCAATAAACATCAAAGATTATTCAAACTCTGATTTGGTATTTTATGAATTTAACTGATTTTGTAAAATATTGCTAATATTAAAACTTTATTCTTGCACGAGCAAGCTGAAACATTTCAACATTAATTCTATGAAATTTCTCAAAGAAATTAAAAAATATATTCTTGCTATTTAAGCAGTTAACTGAGCTTTTCACCCTTTAAACGTATTAAAATGTTGCATTTAAATATTTTTAAAAAATACGTTGGAATTCCATTATTTTACAAAACAATAAAAGGAATAATTAAAAGAAGGAATTCCTGACGGGAAAAAAATATAAAATAGAAATGTTGAAGACACTAAAATATTTTATTTCGATTCATTTTATTTTTATTGGTACAAGCAGGTTTTATAAAAAATTCGTGTAAAGAATTTTTTAATCAAAAGTATGTAACGAAGCTGTGCGCTCTTATTGTAAGAGAGCATCGACTAACGAGAAAAGCAGAAACAGCCGTCGGATTTAAAGCACGTATGCAAATTCGCAAGTGTGCAAGCGCGGACGTCTCGGGAAGAAGAATGAGAGAAAAAGGAAAATAAAACATAGACCTTGTGAGTCAGAAAAACGGTGAGAGAAGAGGTGTTTGACGCGTGTTGAAGCGATCAGATGTGATTTGATGTGTAGTGCAGAGAGAGAGAGAAAATGCGCCGCACAGTCGAACAGGCGGCAAAACAGGCGACGACAAAGACGCATGCGTGAAAGAGCGTCTTGACAGACATTTTCGACGCGTGAGTGATATTTTGAGACACAGTGAAAGGGTGTTGTCGGAAATTACTGGAATAAACGCTTTTTGTATTCACCTAAAAAAGTTTTCAGTATGTCCTTCCTTGTTTGTTTGTTCCTGCGATGATACCAGACAACGTGTCCGGTCCGAGTGGTTGAAATGTAACGGCGCAGTTTGAGTGTAACGGTTACACTTTGAAAACATATCTTTGTATGTATGTGTGCGTGTGTAGAGAGAGTGTGTAATTTATTGGTCGCAGTCACCTGCTTTTCTCAACTTTCGTTATTCCTACACACACACACATACGATGAAGCAATAGTACCAGTTGTTCTCTTCTTATCCCATCGTTGTTTCCGATTATCATGGATTTCTGCTGACCATTTAACTAAGCAGTACCTAGTCAAGATAAGTTCAGTTGGAGAGTGCAGAGCTGTTGCTTCAATATAAACCTTTCATCACACAGGCACCCTTTCGTCAATATAAGTGTTTATAGCTTATGATCTTTCTACCGTTATCCAATTGTATTATGTTCTATCCCTGTATCTTTCCTTAGCTGATTTAAAAACTACATTGTAAAAAAACGAATCCCTATTAAAACACGGACATAAAATAAACATTGCCCGTTATAACTGATGCATGTTTCCGAAAAGTATCATTAAGTTTTATTAAATTTCATGATTTCTTATATTAATTCCAACCTAGCTTACTCTCACAAAACGGTCGTATTTAGAGGCAGTCGATGTAACTTCCACTCACTATAAAAAAAAAAATCCACTACCACTCTCCCATTAAATACTGGGAAAAACTAGGAATTTTTCTTCCTTGAATAAATTTTTATATGAGAAATTGTGGATACAAGACAACATTGTTATTCAATTAGAAAAATATCTAATAAAGGAAAGTTAATTTTAAGTGATCACCATATATCAGTACACACAAGCATGAACGATATTATGTCCAATCGTTCAATGTTGGGCAACGAATCTTTTTAGTTAATCTATTTGCAGGGCAACACCAGGACATGAATCTCAGTATCCTGTATATCAAATTTCGAGTCTGTAGACTAAAAATTGACAGTGTTATTACTTAGGGAAATGTACACACACACACACGTTCACTTTTATAGATATATAGATATGACTTGGGGTGCCATCAACTAGAATCCAAACTAAAACATATTCGTTACCATCTGATTTAAGTCCTTACGCATACAAAATCTTTTAAAAATAACGTTGTAAAATGTATAAATGTATATTTGCACATGCACAAATTTGACATGTTTAGTCTACTTATGCCTGCCAAGTTCCATTTTTTTCAGTTTTGACCTCTTAGTACATATTTTACGGACTAAAATCGAATTTGCACCATAGGTCAAAACCAAATCCCATATATACATCAAGTTTCAAGTCTGTAGACCTACAATTAACAAGTAGTTTAGTAGATACCGTTCCTCACACAGACATATAGACAATGTCACTTATATATGTGTGTGTGCGTGCGTGTGTGTATGTGTGCTTAAGAGGGCCTACAGGTATGAATAGCACAAGGATGACGAAGTGATGCGACATATGGACATAAACAAACAACCAAAGCTGCATTCAAATTAAATCTTCGTACATCCATTTATTTTTCAAAAGATCTATGATATACAAACAAATATAGACTCACTGTTAAATATAACAAGGATGGCATAATAAAATATTATATATGTTTGTGTGAAGAACATTTTTTACTATAATAATCATTACTATATATATAAATATATATATATATATAATATATATATAAATATATATATATATAGTAATGATTATTATAGTAAAAAATGTTCTCCACACAAACATATAATATATATATATATATATATATTAGTAAGTAGTAAGTTATTAAAATATATGTGGCAATTAAGTTACCCAGAATATTCCGCGTTTTATTCTTGCGAGAATTCGTCAGACATATGCGAAGAGTACCGTGCGTTTTTATATACGCATATGCTATTGAATTTTTAATTAGCCAATCAGTTTCCTAGTTTCCACCTTAATCAGACAATTGGCAGGCTCAACCTACAGGACAAAGGTACAGTTGACCTTAGGTTAACCCGTCTCTTTGTGCGTGTGTTTTCGTGGAAAGAGTAGATATCTAAGTAAGCTGACCTATTTTCAACCTAAATGTATTATTTTAGTTTATATATATATATATGTGTGTGTGTGTGTGTGTGTGTGTGTGTGTGTGTGTGTGTGTGTGTGTGTGTGTGTGTGTGTGTGTGTGTGTGTGTGTGTGTGTGTTTATGTATATGATTGTTTTTTTAATTTTACTTTTTATTTTTATTTTATCTTTATTTTTTATTGTTATAGTCAATTTTAAAATTATTTTGCATCGCTATCCTAGATTAAAGTTTAACTTGTGCACAAAGTAATTCGCTATTTCTCACCTATAGTTTAATAGATGTTGGGGTTCTTTAAAGTATCGGATAGCAAATTTTCATTCAGTCATAATCTACATGGATCATTTAGGTCCCTACATGTGCTTGTTTGTCTTACTATTTTCCATTCGACTACCGACGGACGTCCGCTTTCTTGGAGTTCTCAGTATTGGTTTGCTAGTGCTGTTTTGATTCGGCGGTTTTTTTTTGTGTGTTTGTTTGTTTTTTTTGTTTGTTTGTTTTTTTTTAACATACTTTTATGGTCATAATATCGGATTTGGAAATATTTTCTGTATATTTGAATATACACAAAATATACACAAATATTTGAAATTCTGTGTAGCTTAATTGCCATATATATTTTGATAACTTACTACCTAGCTCTACCTAAGTATTGAGCACTTTTGAAGTAAATACTGAAAATTTACGCATAAAATTATATTTTCTTGTATTAATTACTGTGATTAAAAGGAGACGTGTGTGTGTGTGTGTGTGTGTGTGTGTGTGTGTGTGTGTGTGTGTGTGTGTGTGTGTGTGTGTGTGTGTGTGTGTGTGTGTGTGTGTGTGTGTGTGTGTGTGGAGAACATTATTTACTATGATAATTATTATTATTGTGTGTGTGTGTGTGTGTGTGTGTGTGGAGGGGGGGAATTAAGGAAAAAGTTAGAAGGGATTCAAAGTTGAAGGTTCAAATTTGAAGGTTCAAATTTTTTTATTTTTCTTCTGCATTAATTTTAAATTCTTAAAACATAATTCCTAAATTTTATTTATTTTGTTTGTATTGCAACAAAAATGATAACAACGTTTTTTGTTTTGTTTTTTGTTTTGTAGTTCAACTGAACACCGCCAACGTTAATGTAATGTTAAAATAATATATATTTTGATAACAACGTTTTTTGTTTTGTTTTTTTGTTTTGTAGTTCAACTGAACACCGCCAACGTTAATGTAATGTTAAAATAATATATATTTTGATAACAACGTTTTTTGTTTTGTTTTTTGTTTTGTAGTTCAACTGAACACCGCCAACGTTAATGTAATGTTAAAATAATATATATTTTGATAACAACGTTTTTTGTTTTGTTTTTTTGTTTTGTAGTTCAACTGAACACCGCCAACGTTAATGTAATGTTAAAATAATATATATTTTGATAACAACGTTTTTTGTTTTGTTTTTTGTTTTGTAGTTCAACTGAACACCGCCAACGTTAATGTAATGTTAAAATAATATATATTTTGATAACAACGTTTTTTTGTTTTGTTTTTTGTTTTGTAGTTCAACTGAACACCGCCAACGTTAATGTAATGTTAAAATAATATATATTTTGAGAAAAAGAAACTCACCAGGAAATCTTCTGCATGTGCCATTCTAATTCAGCTAATCATTCTTTTTCTGATCACAATGATATTTAAATTGCATGAAACTTGATCAGTAAAGTTTATGTTGCGATTTGGCAAATGTCATTTATAAATTCTTTTAATGATTTTTTTTTAGCAAAATGAACATTTTATTTAGATCAATAGAAGATGTTCAGTAAATCTTTTTTATTACTTTGAAAATAAAATTATATCAGATCATTTTTTTATTATTATTATTATTATTATTATTATTATTATTATTATTATTATTATTATTATTATTATTATTATTATTATTATTATTATTATTATTGGCTCACATGGAGCTTTCACACAAGTCAGCAAACGATCGGTTTGGAGACCTGTGGTATTCTCTAAAAGCTGAGTGACAACAAGTCTCGCCAGACGTCCAGCTCTCTCCACCTCCTTCGATAGCATTTGCAAATAAATTTGCGTCATCGCAACAGCCTCATACCATTGATTTCTCGCTGGTAGTGGCCATTGGTTTATACTGGAATTTGAGTGGCACTAAGCCTCCCCACGATCCCAGTTCTCTTCACGCTTGTCCAGCGGAGGTCTGGCCAGCGCTCTCTCCTTGGTCTTTCCATCCTCCTTGACCCTTCTCGGCTCTTTGGTATCACTTTTCTATTGGGGGAGGGGACGGTGATGAGACAATGGGGGGATGCATGATGGTGGTGTAGAACTTGTTGATATGCAGCTTCGGCGTTCTTCATTCCCTGTAACGCTTCTTTGTTATATTTTCTTGTGTTATTCCCCACATTCTAGGGTTTTCCTTAATATTTCAGCCGTTTTCTTTATCGTTAGGCGTTGTATTTTTGCAGTTATTATTACCATTATTATTATTATTATTATTACTATTATTTTTATTACTATTATTTTTTTTATAATTATTTTATTATCATTATTATTATTATTATTATTATTATTATTTTTATTATTATTATTTTTTAATTATTATTATTTATTATTATCATTATTTTTATTATTATTATTATCATTATTATTTTTTATTATTATTATTATTTTATTATTATTATTATTTATTATTATTATTATTATTACTTTTGTTATTATTATTATTATTATTATATTTTTATTATTTTTTTGTTATTATTATTATTATTATTTTTATTTTTGTTATTATTATTATTTTATTATTATTATTATTATTATTATTTTTTTTTTATTATTATTATTATTATTTTTATTGTTATTATTATTATTTTTATTATTATTATTATTATTATTATTTTATTTTTGTTATTATTATTATTATTATTATTATTATTATTATTATTATTATTATTATTATTATTATTATTATTATTGGAATCCCTTGAGATGAGTAATTTGTAAATTTAATTCTTCATTTGCGTACTTGCTATCTTCGTCTTCATAGTTATTGTTGTTTCACCACGTCTCGATCAACTATTCCTTTAGCCTTCTTCAGGTGGGTTACTCTGTGCGTGGAGGGTGTATTTATACAATTATTACTGGCTACATGTGTGTATACATGTTTCTGCTGCAACTCCTTCAGAGAAGCAGCGTCTTCAGGTCAGCCATTTTCTTATGAAACCAAAATTTAAATAGTCCCTCTTTAAACTAAAGTTTTTATTATTTGAACAGATCATTATAAAGAAAAGGAAAGAACAAAATCGGTAGCATAGAAAAGATGTTTAGCGGTTAAGGAGTAGTGATATCATCATGCGTTATCATGAGTTGCCTTTGTGCTTTTATAAGCAGTGACGTATTAACATATATGTATGTATATATTAGTGGTCTGGCAAGAACACAGAGGAGGCAACTAAGCTAAGAAAAACCCTAAGCAAAATTCATCCCAAAGCAGCAAACCTAAAGCTAACCTACCAGGACACTATATATACAAATGTAGGCGAATTTACATATATTTTATTAGTTTGAAAATAAAGTTTCGTTTTACCAATTATCATAAAATTTTAACCGTAGAATAGTATCATAATTTTCCAAAAGCCGGCAAATGAGTACCCACTTTATAGACACTTTTTTGGGAGGATCAGTTATTTTTTTAGGGATAGTGTTATTTAGGTATGGTAGACCAACAAAAAAATCTACTGTAAAAACACTTGTTTACTAAAGGTTTTCGGGTGTGCTGGAAACGAATATCGCATTTAAATTTTCCGCAAATAAGTATTTTTCCGGGTAGCAAGAAAAATATATGCGGGCTTTGCATACAATAATGGCGACCACTTATAACATAAAGAATAATAATGTTTAATGCCCGGAAAAAAACAGTTTGAAAAAAACAAATGCGATATTCGTTTTCAGCACACCCGAAAACCTATAGGAACAAGTTTTTTAAAGTAGGTTTTGTGTTGGTCTATCAGGCCACAATTACCAAATAAACACCACCTTAAAAAACCACCAGACGCTTTCCTAAAAATAAAGTTGCTATAAAGGGGAAAGGGTGTTCATTTTACGTTGAATTAATATAGAAACGTGATCCCCCACTTTTTGAAACTATAATTTTTTTCATACATTTGAAACTACTCGTTCCTGGAATTTTAAACGTTATTTTCGTTTTCAGCATTTTTGAAAACCTGATAGAGTGGTAATTTTTAAGGATTTTTGAGGGTGGAAAGATACTACACCTTCATCAATGTTTCAATCATAATCATTTGTTTTCCTAGTTTTGCATATGAATTAGAAAATATCTGATATTTCCCCAAAACATCTAGCCTTGATAGAGGAGAGATTAAGACTTGCTGCTAAAATCTTTTTTTGATAGGGAAGGAGAAGCGACCTTTTACTTGACGGTACCCAGCTTTCGAAAGTATATATTGCGGGTTGTTTTGGGTATATCAGCAGTCCCAGCTTCATCAAAAATGGGATCACTGGTTGCATTTGGGTTCTTGATCACTGTAAATTTTATTTTATGAACTTGTATTTTTGGTTTGAATTTAAAGGTTTCATTCGGATGACACCACCATCTTTAACAAATTTCTTAATTGTACGATGGTCACGCTTCAATTGTTTAACAATAAAACATGTCGACTTCCCAGTTAATAATAAATTTATATTTTTTTTTTTTAGTTTCATCTTGTGTTAATTGAACTCCTTTTGCCATTTTTAGAATGCTTGCAAACTTCAATGCTTCAGTTTAATCTGCCAAAAAAAAACGTAAAATTAGCTAAATATCTTTAATAGAACTATTTCAATGAATTTGATGATAGAAATTACATTCGTTGGTTATAAATATTAAGTTAGATTAGATTATTTCATAATTTAAAAAATCAATTATTGGGGAAAAAGTCAAAATGTTTACATGCAAACTCTTTCGGTTCGCAGTGTATGCAGCATCTTTTAAAATAAAAAGTGAGAAACAAATAAGAAAGCAACCTATAATATAATTATATGATCTATAAATAAGATTCCATAAATTAATCAAAAATATATGGCAAAAATAAAAAGTATTTTGGCTTAATAAGTACAAGTATCCCTAAAGTACAGAGGAAATAACGGAGAAAACCTCTAATTCATTTGACTGGGTAGATTAACAATTTATTTGCTTAACGATTTATCTTCTATAATATGTAATAATTTCTAATTGAGCCCTTACAAACTTATATTAGACAATATTGATTTATTTTTTACAAAGGAGTCACCACTTATCAGGGTCCGGAGGCCACTCAAGGATAAGGGTTAATGAGTGTACAGTGGTCAAGGGGAACATGTGGTAGTCATCGTTAGTAGCGGAAATTTGGTCAATCGGATTACTTAAGCTCACTAACTTACTATCAAGAATTTGTTTATATTGGTCTTGAAGACAACCATATTTTAGTCAGTTGGAAAGCAGGAAAACAGGATACAATTATATATATATATATATATATATATATATATATATATATATATATATATATATATATATATAAATTCGTATTCCTGTCTGTTTGTTTGTTCACAATTTGATTAATATATACAAAACGTGTCTTACTTTAATCTTTCATTTATTTCTATATATAATATGATACTTGCAAAAATATACAATTAAGAGATCCCGTTATTTGCATATAACATTAAGAAAAATCGATTTTACTAAGTAGCGGTATCTTAGTTAATGTTTTTAGCGAGAAAATTTTTTTAAGTATTTTATTTAAAATAGTTATTTAATAAACTTTAAACCACAATTATATTGATAATATATTTAGTTTAATTTATTTGGAATTATTATTTACAACAGCGACCTTTTTTTTTAAAAAAAAGTTTTTGGTGTTATTTGTCCCTAGATGCATAAAATAACAAACGTTCGCCAGATAAAATAATTTGCTAATTTCAATAACTTTCTAGTTGGAAAAATAATTCCGTGTAGATAGGAAAATGTTTTGGCTTTTATTGTTTTGTTTTGTTTTTTTTTAATATTCAAACAAAAAAAAAACTCATGAAAAAAACTGAAAAGATTTCATTTGTTTGTTTTATTTTATTCCTTAAACGGCTATACAGAAATCGGTAATTTTTCTAATGGGGGTGTTACATTGGAAACATAAAATAACGATAAATTTAATTATTTTTTATGAAACCTAAAAATAATATAATAATAATTTAATAAACAAAACAAACCCAAAAATATGACAAATTCAATTGTTTTTTGTTTGTTTGTTTTTTAGGGGGGGGTTACATTAGAAACATAAAACGACAAAAAAGTAAATCGAAAAGCCCCCCCCTAAAAAAAGCAAATCGAAAATTTCCTTTATTTACAAAAAAGCCAGTAAAAAAAGTGCGCTTAAAAAATAAAGGTAAATGTGTAGTCTAGCGGCGTAAATTCTTTTACAGACAAAAAAAAATATAAAAACTATTTATTTTTATATAAAACATTATTAGACCCAAAGGCTGGAATAAAACAAAAAAATATTTCATTTTTATGTTTTTTATCATTTTTTATTAGACTAAATGTGCACGCTTTACACGTTTAAAATTTGGCCTGTTTCGGTTTGACGGATTGGCCTTTTTAAGGCCAAATTTAGCCATTTTTACGCTCTTTTATTACAAAAAAAATATGGCGGCTAAAAACATAGTTCATGAAAGAGCTTAAAAAGACCAAGCTGTCAAACCTTAAAAAGACCAAATTTTAAAATCAATATAGTGGCCTCGAATAATAAATATAACTGATGAAAAAATAATAAAAATGACATTTTTCTGGTTTTCTTTCAGCCTTAGGGTGTAACAATGTGTTTTATATGAAACAAATCCTTCAGCAAACATTCACGTATGTGGAGACTTCAATGTTCACAACGTCGAATGGTTGACCCACTCAAACAAGACCGATGATGAGGGGAGGTTCTGTCATGATTTCTCCATTGCCTATGACCTCACTCAGATTGTTCAGGAACCCACCCGTGTGCCCGACAATGACGGCCAGTATGCGAGCCTACTAGACCTTTTTCTCACAACTTGCCCTGAACTATGTTCAGTTTCTGTTCTGTCGCCTCTTGGATCTTCCGACCACTCTGTTGTGTCAATTAAGATAAAAATGAAATGCAATAAGTCCCCAGACGTACCTCTCCATCGTACAGTATATCGATGCACTAAGGCTGACTGGGATAGCTTCCGTACATTTATAACTGATCTACCTCTGCATTCCATATTTAAAAAGGATGTGTCTTCTATAGTATTAGACCTGACGGAATGGTTAATTGTAGGTATTGATCGTTTCATACCCTCGAAAAAGTTTCAGCAAAAACCTAACAGCCAGCCATGGTTCTCTCGAGAATGTGCTGCTGCCATTGCGCACAGAAATCACTTTTTCCACTGTTTCCAACGTAATAGACGTATGGAAACTAAAGCCGCTTTCAAGACTGCCAGCAACCATTGTAAGAAAGTAATAAAGAGCGCAAGATGGTTGTATGCTCAATCTGTTAAGTCCAAAGTAGCTGAGCAGCGGCTTGGTTCCCACCAGTTTTGTCAAATAGCAAACAGAATTCTGAACAGAAGTGTGTGCTCTATCCCAACTATCATCAATGGACCTGAGGTAATTTCGTCAGCATCAGACAAGGCCAAACTCTTTGTCAAGAACTTTGCAGCTAATTCTACCTTTTGCGATCAAGGCCGCCAACCCCCAATATTTCCTCCTGTATCTGAAAACACACTATGTGATATACGTATATCTGTACATGATGTTGCCAAGCTAATCAAAAACCTTGATTCCAGTAAAGCAACTGGCCCAGACGGTATTCCAATTATAGTACTCAAAAAACTTCAACCTGAACTAGCGCCCATACTTACAAAACTATTTAAACGTTGTCTTAAGGAGAATAGTTTCCCATCTCCCTGGAAAATTTCATCAGTATGCCCTGTATTTAAGAATTCAGGTGATCGCTCATCCCCCTCTCAGTACAGGCCAATAAATCTCCTGTGCGTCATGAGTAAGTTGCTGGAATCTGTGTTAAATACAGAAGTAATCAACCATCTCAACAAAAATAACCTTCTTAGTGACACTCAATATGGTTTCCGTTCTGCTAGATCTACAGCAGATGTGCTTACAGTTATACCTCATAGGATTAGCAAATCTCTCGACGGAGGCAACCTTTCTAGGGCAATTGCTCTTGACATATCTAAGGCCTTTGATAGGGTATGGCATAAAGGTTTACTTCATAAGATCTCTAGCTATGGTATAGCTGGAAATGGCTTCTCAATTATTAAATCATTTCTTTCTGATAGGTTCATAAGAGTAGTAGTTGAGGGGCAAAAATCAGAAGCCCACAGTATTAATGCCGGTGTCCCTCAGGGGTCCATCCTGGGCCCAACTCTTTTCCTGATCTACATTAATGATCTTCCAAATCACATCCTTACATCATTTGTAGACATTTATGCTGACGACACTACCATTTATGGTAGCACATCTAAGACAGTAAACGACCAAGTTCTCTCCAATTCTCTCTCCTCTGATCTTGAGCATGTAGTACAATGGGGAAAGGAGTGGCTGGTTACTTTTAATGCATCTAAAACCAAGCTTCTCTCCTTACATCATCAACATTCTGATCCCCATCTGGCATCAATTGAAATGAATGGCTCTCGTCTTCAGGAGGCCTCAAGTTTTGACAAGCTTCTGGGCTTGACCATTACTCCTGATCTTAAATGAAACACGTACATCAAATCTGTTGCCAAGGCCGCTGGAAAAATGGTGGGATCTTTCTATCGATCCAGTAGATATCTCACTGCTGATGCAATTCTCTATTTATATAAGAGCCAGGTACGTCCAAGGATGGAATACTGTTGCCACATCTGGACAGGAGCTGCTAGAAAGGACTTGGCCTGCCTTGATAGAGATCAAAATAGACTTCGTAGCCTCGTAGAAGATGTCCTTTTCTCTTCCTTGCAACCTCTATCTCACAGAAGAGAGGTTGCGAGTTTGTCTCTGATGTATTGTTATTTTCATGGAAAGTGTTCGACTGAGCTTCAATCTATGGTCCCCCCTCGCAAAACTTTCACAAGAAACACTTGTCTAGCTGTAAACACTATCAATAATTCCCCCCACTCTTTATCTGTGCCTAAACCTAAACGTAGATTCCATGAACAAAGCTTTTTTCTTAGAACTGCACGCCTGTGGAATTGTCTTCCGTTTTCCTGCTTTCCGGCTGACTACAATATGGTTGTCTTCAAGTCTAACGTAAATAAGTTCTTGATGAGCCGTTCCATATAAGTTATCAAATTTAACAAATTTTCATTACTAATGATTATTATATTGTCCAATTTCTACTGTACACTCTTTAACTCTTATCCTTGAGTGGCCTCTTGACCTTGATAATGTTTTGATACCTATGAAAAAAAAAGTCCAGTGTGAACAAGTTCTAATTTAATTGTCCCCTAAGTAATCCAAGTTACAAAATTCCCACTGTTTACTATGCTAAAATCACAATGACTAATGTATACCTATTAACTCTTATCCTTGAGTGGCCTCTGGGCCTTGATAAGTGGTGACACCCATGTAAAAAAAAAAAAAATAGGTTTTATAATTTTTGTCTGGCAAATAATTTAAACTAGACTACACATTTACCAAAATAAAAAATAATCGCACGCATTAATGGTTCTAAACGATATTTTTTTAGGTTCACAAAATCATGAGTTTCCTTAGGACAGTGATCCATTCTGCCGAAATATCTGGTGGAGAAGGTATCAGATACTTCTTTTTAGGGGCGATTACATTTACATGTTTTTATCCGTTCTTTTATTTTTGAAATTGTTGTGAGGGTATCCATGTTACCCATGATGAAAATAATTAGTATAGCAGACGTGTGTTAACGAGCATCTCTCCCCCCCTCTCTGGCTTTCTTACTCTTTCTATTTTCTCTCTCTGTGTCTCTATAAGAGAATAGAGAAGGAGAGAGGGAGAGAGAGAGAGGGAGAGAGAGAGAGAGAGGGAGAGAGAGGTGAGTAAACGTGGAGGTAGACACGTTTACCAGAACCAAAGGTCAGCTGACCAAATTACGTATGTGTGACGTGGTTGGCTAGATCTGTGAGATTTGATTTGAGCTTTGAAGAAGACGGACGTTTTCCGTGGTCTCCCCCTCTTAACTGGGGAGGGGGGAGACGAACGCTGACGTGTGTGAAGAAGAACCACACAAGCAGATTTCACTTTACACCTGCTGCAGGACCTCTGGGGAAAGTGAAATAAAAAACTATAAAACACATTCATCGTCTTGGAGTGATAAATCTTCGTCAAACAGGTATCAAGTCTCCCTCCAGGATGAGAAATTTCCAGATGATCCGTTTTGCAGAAGCAGAGGTAGGTTCAGAAATTACATGTCACACACACGATTCCCTTTATGATAATCAAACACACAACCATTTATATTAGAGACAATCACACGGAATCTTTGATGTTATATAGTGTATACACCCAAACGTAAAAAGTGCCCCTAAATGAAGAACTCTATATAACATATTCAAATGTAACGAAAGCTCAATTTGGTACCCCTCAAGGATAACCTCGATGATAGGAATATATAACACGTGTTTCAAACGGAACTTCATGTCAACCCAGGAAACGTTGGGTACTCATATATATATATATATATATATATATATATATATATATATATATATATATATATATATATAAGCTAAAATATTCTTCTTCGTGCATGGGTATGAAAATGGGCATAGGTTAACCATACATCTATTAATACTCATGCAATGTGCATGCAGGGGGGGGTGATAAATTAAGATGGAAATGTTTTTGAATTTAATAAATATTGCTGTACGTCGTCCTGTGACTTCCGTCAATTCGCAGTATGATTCCTTCACATTGTTCTTCCCAAAATAACCAACTCGTTCACCTCGTGATCTGAATCGTATTCATAACGTTGCCATCGCGATAGAACCTATGACCTGGAACGCATGCTGAACGCATGCGCACTGCAGTTTCGAACCGGAAATCCCGAATCCATTTGAAGACTTAAATGTTTGCTATCGACCTTTGCGCGTATCAGAGAAAATATCAAGCATAGAGAATAAGCCTGGCTGCATGTTCATTGTCGAATGTGAAACAAATTGGAGGAGAGGTAGGATTGGCTGAACCGAGACTTTGTTATTCACGATTTTGTAACTAGATAATTGATTTAGTTGATTTTGTGAAACAGAGATGTTTTTGGATTAAATAATTCCGTCAATAATTGTACCGCCCCATTAAATTTTTACTAGCTGATCTTTGGGGGTAAAATGTATTTTATAAATTTCGACTGTGTCTAATTGCCTTAACAATGATCGAACGTTTTTTATCAGTCCAGTTTTCATGGTCTGAAATTTATATGTCTTAATGACGTCTGAAGTACTGTTAGATAATACCAGAGTTAAAAGTGTTAATTAGCTATTTTCTATCTATCTATCTATCTATCTATCTATCTAGTGAAAAGTGGACAACACCAGTGACCTTGCTAGGCTAAGAATAGAAATATTGTTTTGATCACATAAGTTTAGCTGAAAGTTAATTATAAAAATAGTTAAGTGATATGTTTATAGATTTAGCTGACTTCGCTATAAACATAAGAATTTAGAAATCCAAAACAATAATTGATAAGTGACACTGTTCACGCCACATTTAGATAGGTGACTGGAGGTCACGTTAAGGAGATGGGTCCTTTAATCGGCTACGTCACCGGAACTGACAGGTCAAAAAGATTAGAGCAGAAAGTTTGAGCTTTATCACCAAGGTGTGCGGACGTGCTTCAAAAAGGCTGGGAAGCGGGGCTAGACAAACACAACATGTAGACGCATAGCAGACGCCTGAAATAAATTTATATTTATCAAATATAAAGTCGTTGTTATGTGTTTCACAAGAAAAAAAGTCAGGTACGTCACAATCGTTTTATTGTGCCAGTATGCTGGACAGTCATCACAACGCCCAGCAGCAGGAAGAGAAAGAACCTCTGGACAGAAAGGTATGAAGCATTAATCTTCTTTCTATATATCATCTTCTTCTTCTTCTTCTTCTTCTTCTTCTTATATATCCCTCCAGTTATGTAAATACAAACAATTCTGAGATCCAGCTATGTAACAGTCTGAGGTAAGAGTAACCTCATTATCCGGATTGTAGTTGGAAGTCTCAATGGAATTCTAGTCTCTATTCTGATAAAACTTATTTTCATTCATACTAAATTGCCACCAATTTGAAATTCGAATAATTTCTTCTGTTGGTTTTAGATCTGCTTGAATGTATCAATCAGATTTTTTTTTTTTTTTTTTGTGAAAGTTACTCATTCTGTAATTCGGATTTTTTGTTTCAATCTTTTTCTGTAACAATTTTTCTATTTCAATTTTATTCTGTAACTACAATATGGTCGTCTTCAAGTCCAATGTAAACAAGTTCTTGCTGATCCATCCTCTTAAATAAACAAATTATACTAAATTGCCACTACTAACAATTAATACTATGCAGTTGTCCTGGCGACTACCGTACACTTTTTAACCTTTATCCTCGAGTGGCATTCGAGGCTTGATAAGTGGTAACTTGTAAAAAAAACCTCCAATCTTCCTGTTTTAATTTTATCTCGGAAGGCAGCTTGTTCTGACTCCATTTGCTTTAGATAGGCTGCTTGTTCTGACTGCTATTCATTTTGCTAGTGCTTCAAAATTCTAAACTTGTGCTTTCAATTTTTTCAATATTTCGATACTCGAAATATTGAGTTTCCCGAGTATTTCTACATACAATTCACAAGGCGTGTCTCTTTTTTTTAAGAATTAAAGCAACTTCTCAGTGTAAAAGAAAAAATAATAAATTCGTACACAACTTATTTACTTTTTTCTAGTTCACAAAAGAAAAACGACAGTTTTTTATTTTTTCTCTAATCTTGCCTTTTTATTTGCGGTTGAAAATTGTCTTTTAGACGTTGCTCATTTAAATTTAAATTCAGTTTGCATAAATCTTATTGCCGTCTTGTTAAACAAACCACTAAAATTATTTTTTCAAAATCCGAAAATGCAATTTTAGACAAAAACAGTTTTTCGTTGCCAGTGTGTGGAACTTGAGTTTGGTTTATTTCGCGTGTTAAAACAATTCGAATTTATTGCCATAAAATATTGTGCGATACACGTTTGAAAAAAAAAATTCGCGTATCTTGTTTTGTTACAATTGGATAATGTAGATTCCAAATCCTTACTTCCGGTTTCTGTGACACAGGTTTAATTAATGTTCGCTTAAATCCTCATCATTAGTGTTGTGAAATGTACTTCGTGAATCCCTACCGCCAATGTTGCGGTAATTTAAATCTGCAATCCCTCGTCGCCAGATTTATGGTGGTGTAAGTTTCTGAATTCCTCGTCGCCAGTGTTGTGGCATTGTAGGCCGGTAATAATCGAAACGAGCACAGTGGTATATTTAACAAAGAGTATATTAGCATAAGTATATTACAGAAGTACAAGTTATGATTCTGAAGATCATAACTGCCACGAATAGCTACACAATAACGTGGTAACTGTATTTATATTTATAATCTCTGGGAAATTCCATCATTCCTAAAATCCTGTTTATGTAGTATACCAGCTTACTTCATAATAATATATATATATATATATATATATATATATATATTTACATATATATGTGTGTGTGTGTGTATTATTATTATTATTATTATTATCATTATTATTATTATTATTATTATTATTTTATGCAACCACAAAATTCTATGTATCTATTTTCAGTATTTACTTCGACAGTGCTCGATACGTAACTAGAGCTAGGTAGTAAGTTTGGGAAATATATATGACAATTAAGCTACACAGAATTTTCAGCATTTGTACTTAGAAAAATTCTCTGGTCGCAAATCGCAGATCCATACTATTACTCAGAACATCCGAGGGTGAAAAGTTTGCATAACGAATCTTTGAAGAAACATGCTGTTTCAAACGAAAATCTAATCTTTGCGATGTTCTCCCAACATAGTGCGCACTGCAACTACATTTAAATAAATAAATAATAGAATTATTATGGGGGGGGAGAACCTCTTTGCGAAAAAGACGGCAACAAAGGCCTAGTTGAAAAAACAACACACGGATTCGATGCAAAATAACACTGTTGCACAGACATTTTTTATTTTTTAAATTCATTATGCTTTTTGGTCTGTATTTAGCCATTATAGAATTTTGTACCCCCTCCCCTGAAATTTTCATATATATATATATATATATATATATATATATATATATATATATATATATATATATATTGGAAGTGTTTTAATCTTTAAAACTTTTTAAAAGAAAATAATTTAATTTTTTATATTTTTTATCATTCGTTAGAAAACTATTTAGTCAGTAAGTTATTTAATCATCTGGAATCGCTGTGTCAACTTGCTTTCTTGGATTCACAATATTTCTAATATTATATCAACGTTTTTTGAGCAAGAGAAGACTGAGGTTTGTATATCAGTCTCTACCGGGAAGCAATGCGAACGATACACGGCCAATTATGTAGAATAATCTAAGATGAATGTTATTTCGATGTTTGTCTGTATGCGTCACTCATTTTTTTTTAAGTTAGAAAGTTAAGTTGAAGAAATAAATAACTAGATAAGATAACATTAGTCTCTATCTCCTAAGTCAATTATCTTCAAATAAAACCTGAAAGAATATTCAACGAACATATTCTTATGTCTTTAATCCAAAAAAAAGTTTAATTCGACAGTTAAGCAGATGAGACGATCGACGGCTATTCATCAAAACAACAATTATGAAGAGAATAAAAAGACCGTGCACGTATGTATTAAGATTTATTTGGTTTAGTGATTACACATCAATGAAAAAAATTACAAACATGATTTGACATGTTTCCTCGTTACCAAACTCCAACTATGTAAAATTAAAAAAGTCTTTAAAAAAATAATGACACAGATTAAGAGAACGACTCCCAAAGATCATATAAATATTGAAACAAGCATGCCACACTAATAGCTAAAATGTTTATGATAAGTAGCGGAATTTTGTTCTCGAGCATATGGAAAAGTTTCCTGTGGTATGAAATAAATCAACTGTCAATATCTCACGGGACTAGTTACTAAAATTAATCCATGTTCATACTCATCATATATGTTTATTTACACTATTGCTTGGCATTTGATATTTCAATCCTATTAATTGGCCAATGGCGTCTATGAAAACATAGAAGTCACGCTCAAAATCATATCTGAAAAAAGACATTTTTTTTTCGTAAAAAGCTAACTCCCAGAAAAGTATTTACCATAAGAAAATAGCAGTCATGTGACCTTGCTTTATAGTCCCTCTGTCGTATGTTGAAATAACGTTTGGTGCTCAAAAGTTTTGTTTGTTTTTTTTATCACAAATTCGGAGCCGAAGAAAGAAAAACGGTTGAGTAAAAATAAAAAATGTTGAAAATGTTAGTAAAAATAAGTAAAATCATAAATGTTGGCTCTTTGGGGAGGCAAGTAAGTAGGAACAACACAGTCATTCATTAAAATGTAGAACATTTAACAGCTGAGAAATTATAACAAAAATCAACAAATACCTCATACCAAACGCAGTAAAATTGAAATATTCCTTATATGTGCTGAAACTGTGTTTACATTCTTTTTATTTCATTTCTTTTAACTGTCTTTATAACAAACACAACTTTACAACTTGTTGCTTTATAGTCCCTCTGTCGTATGTTGAAATAACTTTGGTGTTCAAAAGTTTTTTATCACAAATTCGGAGCCGAAGAAAGAAAAACGGTTGAGTAAAAATAATAACAGGCAAAATATCTGCTTTACTCGCTTCTTTTTTACATATTAGGGGCCCCACATCAATGTCGATTAAATTAACTAGTGTGAATTTTGACGAGGGTCGCATTTAGTACATGTCATGATAATCTTAATCTGCAAACAGAATCGTTTACAGAGACAGGAGACGTAAGGTTGAGACAAGAGGCAGCAGTCAGTCGTAGACCTAACAGAGAAACGATGAAGAATGATATCACGTTTTTGCGTGGAAAGAAAATTAACGTTTTCAGATTAGTCTTTCCATGGAAGCCATGCGAGTGAGACACTGTCGATAATGTAGAATGATCTAAGTGGAATGTTATCTCGGCACCTCTGTCTGAGCACATAATTCTTTTCAGTAACATAGAAAGTTGAGACGTAACTAGCTAAGATAGCATTAGTCTCTCTCTCTCTCTCTCTCTCTCTCTCTCTCTCTCTCTCTCTCTCTCTCTCTCTCTCTCCAGAGTCAATTCTTACCAAATAAAACTATTTATGAAAACTCTCAGCAAACGATTTTAAAAAAGAGAGACCACGATTAAACACGGTGCACGTGTGTATAAATACTTTTATTTTGTCATCGAAAATGTTACAGAAAGAGAGAGAGAGAGTTATACGCTTACGCACTCTGATAAAAAAAGCACACATACACACACAATGCTTACACTTCGCACGCAAATATACACCCATTAAAACATGTATAAACACATTCATTTTATGCTTGTAACATTTGTTACTGGATATTCTACATACAATACGCGTACCAAACATTTTAAATGAACATTTATTAACAAGCGGTTCTTGTCCAGAATTCCCTCTTTATTAAAAAAAAAAAAGAAAGAATGTGTATGATGTATGTAATTGTGATGAAATATCACATTCCAAAAATTACGTAAATTGACCTAGTAGCTTTTTTGTTTGTTTTTAAAGAAAATAAATTTTAATGAGGAAGCGAGAACGAAGTGTCTTGCTCCGCCATCTTGAGTAAACAAAGGGAGATAACTCAATTCGAGCTTTCTTTTCGTTCCGTGGCGTAAATATTTTTCTGTATTTTCGTTTTTTTAATTTAAATAGACTTCTGGGCAATCACACAAGAAATTTTCACCCAATTGCGATTTTGTAGATATAAAAATTATGCTAGTCACAATGTGTTTTTTTAAAATTCATATTTTTCTCCGTTTTAGACATTTGCCAACATTTTATTTTTAACCTTTTATTACAATTTCATTATCAGCGTGGATCTTACCATAATTATTAAGATGCAACAAAAATCAACTTTGACCTTTTAGCGAGGAACAAAGTGTAGTATTTGATGTGATATTGCACTTAATCTTTTTTAGTTCTTCTAGAGTCAATTGGTATTTTATTCTAATTGGGAGGGGTAGGTCTGAACTCTCTTGGCATTCTTTTATATCTAAATCTGTCCTCGTGGGGAGGTAAATAAATAGAAACATAATCGACTCATTAGTAAAGTTAGGGTCCACGCAGTTGCAACAAAAGCAAGGAAATTGATTAAAACAGGTTTATGTATTCACTTTGTTCATACACACAATTAAACACAACTTGTAACAAACTTTTCCGATCATTTTGACTGGTTAAATATATAAGGGAGATAACTCTACATTTTAAAAATAAATAGTTATCTACCTTTGCATAGGGTGTTTCGATTCCACAAAATATTCTAAGGATATTAATAATTTTTAACGTTTTTTTTTTTTTTTTTGTTTTTTTTTTGTTTGTTTTTTTTACATATTTACAAATGGAAAAAGTGTTTGATTTTTACATATTTACAAATATAAAACGTGCTCGTTTTTTTTTTTTTACTTCAAGTCGTTTAGTGCTGAAAATATAACTTGTTTCGATTTAATGCTTGAATTTTGTAATAATTAATTTTTACCATTTTTATTTATTAGTAATAAATTTCAGCCCGGCGTTGACCGGGTGTTTGGAGGTGTATGTTGAGCAAATAAATTTTTTTTTTTTAAAGCGGTCAATTTCTTTAATTTTGACCCCTATTATGACCCCTTAACATTTATTTTTGGGAGCTCAAATCAAGTTATTAAGTTAGATCCATGTCTAAGGAACCTATATCTAAAATTTCAATTGTTTAGACCCAAAATTGTCGGAGGAGTTTGGTAGAGTTCTCAAAGGTCAAACCATTGAACTTTGACCCCTTAACAACCAAATTTCTGGCCGGAAATGGATTACAAAGATTTTTCCAAATCTCAGTATCCTGTATATCAAGTTTCGATTAAAATTGACAGAGTTATTGTGTAAGGAAATGTACACACACAGACGCGTTCACTTTTATAGATATATAGATTTTAAAAATCAGAAAAAATAAACTATGATTATTAAACACTCAAAAACATGCTCTGTCCAATTTCTAATGTTCATTTAAATGAAAAAGATTATTTTTCTTTATTTGAATATATTTTTGCGGAAAGATTGTCAATCTAATTGCAATATTTATTATTTAGGAATTAAAAACATTTCATTTTTAGCTGTAATTATTTTTTTACATTTCAAAAGAGGGCGGGGTTACAAAATTGTAATTTTAAAAACATTTACTAATTTTTTTTTTTTTTTTGCCGGCGCTGTTTTACAATTTGTCATTGTTCTGAGGGAGACAACTCTATTTTACTAAGAAATTCGTTCATTTTTTTAATCTCATAATTTAGAACGCTAATAAAGCTGTACAAAAAGGATGGAACCGAGTTCCACAAGAAACAGCTATGATGAAGGATTGGAACTCCAACTCTTTGAGTGAGGATCATTACGCACCTCTTCCTGTTCATCTCCTTGGGACTTTTATTTTAAGCCTAAATGATTAGACTCATAAATCATTATTTAAGTCCGCCTGAGACTTTTAGGTGTGAATTGCCGACCTGTTGTCAAGGACCTTTCCTTGCATGAACATTAACTATGAACTTCTGTAATATCGTCTCAGTGTAAGAATTGAATCTTTTTCATCAGAGGGCATCATATCGACCCCCTTCACACGGCTGTAAACTCATATCTTCGAAGACAGATGAACCTGCTTCCAGTTCCTGTTGAAGATGAAAAACTATCATCTTCTGAGGTTGTTAACACCTCTGTTTACAGAGGCAAAACGGGCATTCCTTTTTGCAACCGAGGAACTAATAAAATTTGTATTGAATTTTAAAGTAAGCCTTTGTTATATTTTGTCATGGAGCGAAAAGCAGGTGAGATAAAATATCTCACATTGCTTTTCTTTGCAAAAATGAAGGATTTGCGTTAAACCTGTAACTTCTTTAATTGTATAATTAGAAGGAATTACGTTAAAATGTTTTATTGAAAAAAAAAGTTGTTCGGTCATTATCATATTCATTGTCATAATTGTATTTTTTAAAAAATTAACAAAATATAAATTTATACAAAATAAAATCGGAAGTAATGAACCACGTAACAAAATATAAATTTATACAAAATAAAACAAGTTTGAAAATTAAACATTTCTTAAAAAGTGTATTGTTGTCTTATGCTTTTAATAATTCGTGGAAATGCGTGTCCTTTCTCACGCCGTCTGCACAACTCTTCCATTAGATGGGAATGGAACAAATTTTCATATTTTTATATTAATTATATAATATATTTTATATTAATTACATATCTTTTTTATTTTAAAACTAATAATTTGTAATATTCGTGATTTGATGGTGCAGAATACTGATGTGACTCTTCTAGAGTTGTCGAACTTTGCCAGGACTTAACTGCAAGATTGCCAATAAAACGTTATGGCGGTAATTAACAATAAAGAGAATTTTTTAAAAAAAAGTCTGTATGGTGTATCTATTCTTTACAGAACGAATATATCATATTCCAAAAATCACATAAATCAAGTAGTTCTAGTTAAAACTAAGAAAATCAAAATTTACGATTTTTAGCGATTTTACAACTAAACTGCATTGAAATAAAGCTAATTTTTTAGCGTGATACGTCAATTTGAGTTGTCCCCCTCCTCCTTTTTATTTTATCCGATTTAATCATGGCAGACGAAAACACTACGACTTCCTTATTCGTAAAATTTGATTTGCTATAATAATAATAATAATAATAATAATAATAATAATAATAATAATAATAATAATAACCTACTTTATCAAATTACTTAATTTGGGGTATATTTCATCTTCGTTCCATCACTGGTACGTACATTACACAGCATTTTCTGTATTTTCTTAACTTTTAATTGCCGTCATAAGTGCGAATCTGAATAAACATCAATAAAACAAACAATTATAGACAAACTTGAAACTACATCTTCTAATATCAACACTTAAGATAGTTTTTAATTATGAAATATTTACGATTAAACTACCATCACATACTAATTTATCAAATAAAAATTTGAGAAAAAAATCATTCAGTATTTAACGGGATAATTCTGTTTTCGCTGTAAGTTTAACGTTAAATAACCTTTATAACAATTGCGCATTACATTTTGGAAAATTGTTTTTTAATAAGTTAAAAAAAAAAATTGGTGTTAAATCAATGTTTAATTTACACAATTTGTCAATTCATTCATTATCTTAAGTCATTGTTTTAAAGGAGGTAACTATTTTACTAAAGTAGTTGAAAAATAATTTTTTCTTACAATTAATTACTCGAATGTTTTGTTTAAGAACAATTACAATATCGTCGAATTTTACATTTTTTTGTTGATGATGATGATGATGATGATGATGATGATGATGATGATGTCATAAAATATTGTTCCTATTTACAATGCCTCCCCACGGGACAGAGTTAGACACCAGGGTCGTTTTTTAATGTGGAGAAAAGGAACAAAAAATAAAAATTGTCTCAGTCGTGAAGAATTTCTCCTCCACTGACAGAGAACAAGAAATTGAAGTTTAGCATCTGAAGAACAGATACTACACTTTGATCTTTACCCAAAGGCCAAGCTTGTTACATCAAACAAAACAGTTGAAAAGGACATTTCTTCCTTACAATTCTTAGTAAAATAGAGTTACCTCCCTTAGACCAATGGGTTAAGATTTCGAATCGCCCACAATTTGATATTTTATTCGACTTTTAATTGGAGAAAAGGGAGGAAACGGTATGGTGGTTGCAAAAATTAAGTGTGGATTGAATCTGGGGAGATGGAAAGACCGGTCTCTGAATTCATGACGACGGTCGAAACAAACAAACAAACAAAATATGTCAGCAAACAGGTACGACTCTTACAATTTTTATTAACCAGAAGAAAATCATTTTTTGTGCTAGAGGTGTAAGTCAGAGTTCTTCTTGAATGTGCTCTGTCTTTTCACGTGGAGGAAATTAAAAAGATTGAAGTCCATTAATGATATGGTGAGATGAGTATGTTTTATAAGGCAAAGATTTGGGAACCTCCTTCGAGTGGGAAAAGAATATTACTTGATTGTGAATGCATGATTGCATGACTGATAGGTTTTAAGTGACTGAAGAAATCTTTTAAGACTGAGGAAGGTATCAAGTTAGTGTAATTTAACAAAGAATACTTTACAAATGTTGAGTACTGTGGAGATAGTTTGTAAGCATTGTTATATTTGCATATCCCTCTATTTACATGATAAACCAGAAAAGCAGCAGAAGCTCTGCTCTGCGACAGCGTCAATAATGGCGACGCTGAGAAAAATCCGTTCGTGGACGCAATGCAAATGAGCTCACTAGATTCACACGACAACTTCAAAGCACAATTTTTCATATGCACACATCAATAGAATAGCTCGCACATCACTTCAACCAAGAAAACCGCCAGATAAGGCTGCACAGCAAAAGAAAAAAACAAAATATAAAACACAAGCATCGCAGTAAACACAACTCAGGCGGTATATTAACGCAAATAAGTATTGCACGAAACATTCCAACAATTCAACACCAACTAGGTTACAGCCACAACTTTCCCAGCTTTAAATCGATATAACACATATATACATACACCAAACAGACGATTCCCTACAACGCATTAAACCACATAAAACAAACACATTTAAAAAGCAAAGCTGAGGCCAATAACCAAACTTCTGTTTGTCTTCAACTACGTCCGCACCACCACTATAAAAACACTAGCCGTCGCAACAAACATCAGTCGCCCAGAGTCACAGCAAATCTACAGCATGGGATAATTATCGGCCCCGTCGGTTCCCTTCCGGACGTTAAATCTACTCTCGTGCGCATCATCCTTACGAACTTTGAACACTTTGCTTATTTTTACTTTCTCATTAAGTTTAATTTTTATGAATAAATGATTGAATAATCAATCACTTAAATTTTAAATTTATATTGTTTGTCTGGTTCCTTCTCGCCACCATACGCTTATTCATAATATAACACATAGAATATTCATTCATTGTTGCTGGCGTTAGCTTCCTTAATGAGAAAGAGATCATTTCATTCATTTACAGTTTTTATTTGACACTTTAGTCCGTGCCGATTTGCGTACTAGTAGTTGAGTACGCATGATGATAATTTTTAGCCAGTTATTCAGTCTGTGGAAGACTGTCTGCAGATCAGGGAATCATTGCTGGGACTTGCAGAACGTCCGTCTGAATTTGGTAGTCCTTTTTTTTTACATGGGGTTCACCACTTATCAAGGCCCGAAGGCCACTCAGGGATAAGGGTTATTGCGTGTACAGTAATCAATGAGATAGTATTGTAGTAATCATTAGTATTGGGTGTTTAGATAGAGTGTCTTACTTAAGGGGGCGGTTTGTCAGGAGTTTGTTTATGTTGGACTTGAAGACGTCCAAGTTGTAGTCAGGTGGGAAACAGGCAAGCGACAGAGAGTTCCACTGGCGTGCAGTTCTAAGAAAGAAGCTTTGCTCATGGAATCTACGTTTGGATTTAGGCACAGATAAAGAGTGGGGAAAATTATTGACAGTAGTTTCAGTCAGACGGGTGTTTCTCGTAACCATCCTTCAGAGTTAGATTCCAGCAGCATTACAGGCGGCGATGATAGTGTCTTGGGAGAACTCTTTCTGGTCTTTGGTATTTTTGTCGATGCTGTTTTACGTCTAATAAACGGAGTCCAGCATATGTGATAACCACGGGTAGCAGTGATAGTTACTTGTGGAAATGCTTTCTGGACTGGACTTGGCGCGGTTTAACGTCCTTCAGACAGAGTTTGACATGAGCGACATTACGGGCATCGATGTGGTGACTTGAAAAACACTGTCTAAACTGTTTAAAATTTGGTGTGCTCTTGCTTATATATGAGCTTTCTTAAACGTTCTAATCTGTTTACTGCATTCATATGCGAAAAGATAAAATGTAGTCCGATGAGTTTGTGTGTCAAGGTGACGCATTACAACCATGTTTCTTTGCGCAATACAGGTTTGCATGCATGTTCAGTGACACAAACAAAATGTCCTGTAATTAATAGATTCCAATCGTATGAATTCTTTTGTTAATGTGATGAGTGACTTGTCAATCGAGGGAACTTTTATCATTATTAAACAGTAAGTCTGTATCAGTACCTATTAGACCCCACCCCTTAAGCATTCAGAGAGTGATCTTACCCGTGCATCCTCATACTTTCACTACACCGATGAAGACTGAAGGATCGGTCGAAAATATGTACTTATGAAAAAAGTTTTTTTAATTTTTTTCATAATATTATTATTTTGTATTCCTGCACGTCACCAATTAAAAACGAATAAAGAAAAGTTATAAGCTTTTATACTTTTCGCATTCTTTTTTATTCATATATATATTCATACATATATATATATATATATATATATATATATATATATGTGTATATATATATATGTATATATATATATATGTATAGTATATATATATGTATATATATATATATGTATAATATATATATATGTATAATATATATATGTATAATATATATATATATGTATAATATATATATATGTATAATATATATATATATGTATAATATATATATATGTATAATATATATATATGTATAATATATATATATGTATAATATATATATATGTATAATATATATATATATGTATAATATTAGTCTCGCAAGTAACTGCGAGACAAACAAAATGTTACTTAGAGACTACTATTGAGTAATCCAACGTAGGGTACCGGTGGAAAAAATAAAAAATTAATTTACTTGAGACATACTTATTGAACATTTTCTGAAATAGTACAATAATTACCTTGACATTCTTCTGTTTAGTTTAAGATATCATTTTCAGATATTTTGATACTAATACCGTTATTAAAAAAATAAAAATTGCCGGATTTTAGTTTCATAAGAGTTTTCCATAAACAAACCACTATTCGTACTACCATAATAACAGCGACACAGAGAGAGAGGGAGAGAGACAGACAGACAGACAGACAGACAGACAGAGAGGGGGGGCTACTGTTCAGTATTTGTGTAAAATATTACATAACTGATTTTTCCCCTATTTTTGATTATCCGTTACATTAATACCATTGCTAAATTAATTTAGTTTAAATCCCGCATTTCCATCCATGCTCACCACCGCCCACCGAAAATTACCGACTATTACCGAATGAGCAGACGTTAAATTGTAACAAACACACATCCGTAAAGTTGTTTATTTATGTCTGCGGTGCAGAGCTCCTTACATGAAACATTTTCTTGCATTATTTAAAACAGGTAAGCGTACTATTTTTTTTTTTTTGTTTGTTTACAAATGCTGTGTCAATAAAATTCTTACTTTCTTTTATACCACTATAACATAAACAAACCACTATTCGTACTACCATAATAACAGCGACACAGAGAGAGAGGGAGAGAGACAGAGAGACAGACAGACAGACAGAGAGGGGGGGCTACTGTTCAGTATTTGTGTAAAATATTACATAACTGATTTTTCCCCTATTTTTGATTATCCGTTACATTAATACCATTGCTAAATTAATTTAGTTTAAATCCCGCATTTCCATCCATGCTCACCACCGCCCACCGAAAATTACCGACTATTACCGAATGAGCAGACGTTAAATTGTAACAAACACACATCCGTAAAGTTGTTTATTTATGTCTGCGGTGCAGAGCTCCTTACATGAAACATTTTCTTGCATTATTTAAAACAGGTAAGCGTACTATTTTTTTTTTTGTTTGTTTGTTTACAAATGCTGTGTCAATAAAATTCTTACTTTCTTTTATATTTATGCGTTATTGGTAAAACTTTGTTTATACAAATTCCTGGGACTTACGTAGGACCCCCCCCCTGGAGTAAATGTGGCATTGCGGTGATTTTGCGGCCTGTCAAGAATATTATGAATATATTATTATCATTTTTAATTTTTTAACTGGCTGTAACATTTTCTTGCATTATTTACAACTTTTTTGTTGTTTGTTTACAAATGCTGTGTCAATAAAATTCTTACTTTCTTTTATAGTTATGCGTAATTGGTTAAACTTCGTTTATACAAATTCCTGGGACTTACGTAGGACCCCCCCTCCCCGGAGTAAATGTGGTATTGCGGTGATTTTGTGGCCTGTCAAGAATATATTATGAATATATTATTATCATTTTTAATTTTGTAACTGGCTGTAACATTTTCTTGCATTATTTACAACTTTTTGTAAATAATGCAAGAATATGTTACAGCCAGTTTTTGTCTTTCGATATTTCTTATCGTTTCTTCGCAAGTTTGCCGGCGACGACGTAATGTCCTAACCTCATTATTAAGAAAATAATAGTGTGTTACAATTAGTGCATCTGTTCTTCAGATGCTGCACTTCCATTTCATGTTCTCTTTCGGTGGAGGAGAAATCTGTCACGACTGAGACAATTTTTATTTTTGTACCTTTTCTCCGCGTTAAAAAACGACCCTGGTGTCTAACTCTGTCCCGTGGGGAGGCATAGTAAATAGGTACAATAAGTGCATGATCACCAACATTTTTACTATAAGGGTGTAACAAATACTCGTGTAACAACGGTAACATAAATGCAGAAGCACATTTTTACCTAAGTACAAAATTAACAAGAAGTAATATTACGACAATAATCATTATATAGATTTACATAGTAAAAAAAAATGTTTTCTAAACTTCCCACATGTATGTATATATTACTACTGCACACCCTTACTATACATTCGCCCCCCCCTCATTTTCTACAATCTATTTATCACTCTCCCCATTCCCCTACCTCAACGTCACTATTCCTCCACTTTTTCACTTCGTCATGTTCCCACCCCCCTTTCACTGCCCCTATTTTCCACCTCCCTGACCGATTCTTCTTCTTCTCAATAGTACTCTCAATACTTCTCAGTTCTCTCTACTATTCATTGTTGACTAATTTAATTATTTTATTTTTTTTATATTGCTCATTCAGATCATCCGAGACTTGAGACTACAAAGTGACAATTAGAGACTCAGACTGTTAATTAGAGAGAAAGAGAGTGACGCAGGAGGGAATATAAAAGATTGTAATGGAAAAGGAAGGATCGAGTCAAAGTAAAAGAAAGCCTGAGTGATAGATTGTTCAGGAACAAACAGAGAGAGATATGAGCAAGGAGAAAGCAAGTGAAAGAGAGGAAGAATATCGCCAAGAACAGACTTTCTGAGAGTGAGGGCACTCAGAACAGGAAAAGACAACTCAAGCTTGTCAAGACACTGCATAAGGCTTGTCACTCCTACCACTTGTTTGACCATTTTTATACATTTTCTGACTCGTTTCTTGTTCAATTTGCACATAATTGACATATTTTTGCCAACTATATTGCATTGCAAAGTCATTAAAATTGTATTTATGTTCATAATTATAAAAATGTAATATGTGATTATATTTTTTCTATTTTCACTGTGAACAAGATAAAATTTAATTAAAATATATCTTTTATGAAATAGAAATTATATTTCACAATTAAAAATTGCATAATTCATTTCGAATGTAAGCCTCGTTATCACAATAAATGCTACATTATGCATAAAAACAGATCTATTATTCTGATGCTTCTGATCATTGGTGGAGTCGAAATTAACCCAGGACCTATTGATAAGCAAAATGAAATGGAGTACACCAATGCAAATGATGGCAATAAAAAAGTATATGATAAAATTGCTGAAAAAGCTAGAAAAACTGAATATTATAGAAAAAATAAAGATAAAATAAAACAAAGAGTTCAGAATTATAAAAAAAAACTCAAGGCGGTAAATAATGATACTTATAAAAAAAGCAAAAAGAGTCAAATAAAAAATATTTCAATAAAAATAGAGAAAAAATGCATGCGAAAATGGCCCAATATTATAAAAAAAATAGAGAAAAAATTTGTGCAAAAGCATATTATAGCAAATATAAAAATAAACATAGAAAAACAGCATCTAAATTTACTTGCAAATTCGAAATGTCAAGCAAAGATGCTAATTTTCATCGACACATTCTGATTAGAAATATGAGACAAATTAAAAAACGACGAAGATGTTATAATGAATTAATGCAAAAAATGATTATAATGCGGAAAATGATTATGTCATACAAAAATATTGTCAAAGAGAATATAACAGACCTACAGGAACGCAGATTGGCTAATAAAAGTGCATTCAGCACTGTCAACAAGAAATATATTGAAGGAGTTGGCATGAGAAACTTCATGATCAACCAATTGAAGAAGTACTTCAGATGCATCCACTCTTATGTAGAAAAAGCCAACAATGACGGTCTGCAGACTTATTGGGGCAATAATTTGTTCCACTGCTTCACCAATGAGCACTTTCTTTGCGATAAAAGCAAATATGAATATGTGCCATTGGCTCAGTTGTCAAGACACAATTTTAAATTTATGCATTGCCAAGAATGTGATTGCAGTGAATTAAACACATTTGAAGTCCCCATAAATGAAAACAATGAAAATCAAATTAATAACAGTGACTACAGAATATCAATGACTCGTCTGTGTAGAATCGAAGATGGCTGTCCAGACTCAGCTCAGAAATTGGAATATGCTAAAAGATTGCATAACAATTTGTCTGATTTGAGTCCGAATTTGACAATTGCTCAAATGAGGAAGAAATTGGATAGTTTCCAAAGTTGCAAAGGTATGCATTCTGATAGAATTTATTGCTGTGGCCAAAGTGATTGCACGGACAAGCTGGCCCTGCTGAAACTCTTGTCACCACACTCGCAACACCTGAGAACAGTGATCAGAAAAGTATATCGATTATTGTCGATTGGAACATGGCTTAACAAATATGACATCGCAATACTTGAAGGTGACTGGTCATTATATACTGAGTTAATTTACCAGGTTAGCAGAGATGCTACTATTTCTGACCTTTACAATGAATCCTTTTCAAATGAAAATGAATTTCACACTGAGGTTTATGTAACAACAAAATATGCCAATTTGTTTAAAAAATTTCAAAAGGCAATTTATGATTTTAAAATAAATCATTGTGACATTTGCAAAATGCGCAAAAAAGATTCAGAATTGCATGAATGGGACAACTGGGATAAAATAAAATCTCAAACAATACTTAACATTATTAAAGCAAATTACACATTACCATGTATTGTATGCAAAAAATGTCAATCGGATATGATAACATACAAAAAAGTACCAAATTTGGCATCGATTAA
Organism: Euprymna scolopes; assembly: GCF_053919585.1. Classification (NCBI taxonomy): domain Eukaryota; kingdom Metazoa; phylum Mollusca; class Cephalopoda; order Sepiida; family Sepiolidae; genus Euprymna; species Euprymna scolopes. The sequence goes on from NC_136482.1 coordinate 179,789,373, forward strand.
TGGTCTTCAAGTTGATCACATCCCACCTGAAATCTCCATTTTGAATATGTATGAAAGTCTTCTTATTCAAAGAGCCAAATGCTTTATGAATATAATTAAATTGGTGCCATACAAGTTTAAAGGACTGCAAAGCCAGTTGATCCCAGCTATCAGAGGAATAGCTAGTCATTTGCCAATGCCAATGGAAACAACTATCAACCATGCTATGAATACATTGCCAAACAATGATCATAAATTACTTGAAATTATAGTTGATACATTGCCAAACAAAAAAAATATTATTTGGCGCTCATTGGTTAATATGGATAAAGTTCTCAAAGCTTTGGATTGGTTGAAAAACAACAATATCTTGTACAATGACATTAAAATTGATCGAAATGCCAACTTGGATGAAATTGTCACATGCACTGGGCGAAATGATAGTCTGAAAATGGATCATTTTCTGACTCAGACTGGGGCTCAGATTTCATATGAGCATCACACGCTCATTGAAATGCAACCAATGTTGCCACCTGAAAAGGATTTGACGATTTTCAGGCAAAAAAGAGTTGAAGGAGTATTACTAACTGACAATGACCCATTATTGGAATTGTTTTGTTTTCCTGATTTGTTCACAAGAGGTAGATTTGGAATGTTTTCAAATGAACGTCCATATGGCAAAGTAAAACCATACATGTACATCAGAAATCGATTGAACCATTGTGATCCTAGATTCAGAAGAAATATTCAATATTTTATGTTTTCTGCCGATAAAGCTGATAAACGAGCCATTGATGCTGGTATTTATGCTATAATGAAAACAGCAAAAATGCCAAAAATAACAGTTGCTGAACTGAAAAAAAGATTGACAAATAATGATAAGCAACTGGAAGGCAATTTGTCGATGATGATGGCAAATATGCGAGGATCTAAGGAATTTTGGGCTCGAAAATACACGGATTTGCAAGCTTTTGATGAGTGTTATGGAGTACCCACTTTCTTTTTGACACTGTCTTGCAATGAATATATCTTCAAAGATTTGCACGAATTTCTTGAAAAGTTGAATAATACAACTAAAAAATTTGGACAAATAAATAATGATGATATTGTGGCAGTCAGTGAACATTTTTATCATAGATTCACATCATTTTTGAAGATTGTCATACTTGACAAAAACGGCCCTCTGACTGAAGTTGCCCATTATTTTTGGCGATTAGAGTATCAAAACAGAGGCACTCCTCATGTACACATGAAAGTGTACTGCAAAGATGCTCCTATTTTTGATGAGACTGACAAAGATTCACACAAAATAGTCCAAACTTTCATTGAATCTATTATTACTTGTCAACTTCCCAACCATTTTAAATCACCTAAATTAGCCTATTTGGTGAATAAAGTGCAAAGACACACTTGTGGTGGATCATGTTACCGTAAAAAATTTGTCAGAAATAAATTTTACACAATTTGTCGCTATGGATTTCCTAAATCTGCTGGAAATTTCAAATTTAACACAATTGAAGAAAGTGTTAGGTCACATAAATGTGGCAAAAAAATTAAAAAATTGTATAATTTGAATAGAAGCTCACAAGAGCAGTACATTAATGCTTACAACCCAGCTATTTTGATGATGTGGGAGTCTAATATTGACTTGCAGTACATTTCTGACAATTCAATGATTCTGAACCATTACATCACCAGCTATCAGACTAAATATGAAACATCTGAGACTGAAGGTGTGTGGTCATTGGACCAATCAAAATCATTTTATGGTAAATGCAAAAGCGCTGGTCTTTATACATTGTCCAAAAGAGATTCAGGAGCTTATGAAGTTGCTGATAAGCTGTTGGGACATCACTTGTTTGGAGCTTCTGCAACTGTAATGTGGGTCGGTGCTGATATACCTGAATATAGAACCCGCAGATTTTTGCCACAAGAAGAATTGGATCAAATGCAGCCTGATTCTACAGATTTGTATTATGGCAATATGGTTGAAACATGGTACCCGAATAGACCTGATTCTATGGAAAATAAAAGTTTGTACTATGTTGCGAGAAACTATGAAAGAACAATGAATGCTTCCACAAATGATGATGAGAAAGTTTCATTGAAGCTGCGAAATAATCATGGCTTTTTAAAAAAAGTGAAAGAAAAAGCTATAAAGACGCCAAATGTGAGATTGACTTCTGAAACAAAAGAACGATATTATCACAATTTGTTGATGCTGTTCAAACCTTGGCGCCAAGAAGAAATTGATTTACTTGATGGCTGTAAATCATATGAGCAATCATTTTATCAAAATGCTCCATATTTGTCTGAAATGACAAATTATGAAAGTATTAAGAAAAAAATTAAAGATGCTATTGAAATAAGCAAAAAAATAGAGCAAAAATCTAAAAATTATGCAAATGAAAATAACGCTGATGATGATCAAATTGATTGCGATCCTAATATGGCTAAAGAGGCAGATAAAAATGAAGCTGATTTAAATATGCCTCAAATCAGACATGTCACTGAAGCTCAAGTTTTAGAAAATGAGCAAAAATTGAATTTCATTCAAAAAGAAATTTATAATGAAATTATTTCCAAACTTGAGCAACAAAATCTTCATTGGAATGAGGAAAACCCTATTCACAGGTGCAATTGTGACGATTGTCCACAAATTCTCAAATTTATTAGTGGTTTTGGGGGTGTGGGCAAATCTTTTCTGATCAATGCACTGGCAGATAAAATTACTCTCACATATCCTGCCATCAATGGACCCAGTGTAGTTATTTGTGCTCCTACTGGTGTCAGTGCTTACATTTTGAAAGGATCTACATGCCATAGAGTCTTTCAACTAAATGTGCAGCATGGTTCTACACCTAAATATGAACCATTATCAAAGGATAAAATAAAAAGTTTGAGAACCATGCTTGGATATGCGAGATTATTCATTATTGATGAAATAAGCATGGTTAGTCACTTGCAATTAGCATTTATTCACCAACGTTTGCAAGATGTTTTTGGTGATATTAGGAAACAAGTGTATCCATTTGCAAACATGTCAATTGTTGCATTTGGTGATTTATTCCAGCTTCCACCTGTTAATGAAAAACCTGTATTTTCCAAAATATCTATTCAAGATGCTAGAAAATCAAATTTGGGAATTGCTGGTATAAATTTGTGGTCATATTTCGATTATGATGAATTGACCATAAATATGCGACAAAAAGATGACAATGAAAACTTTGTTAATATTCTTAACAGAATAAGACTTGGGTCACCAACTGATCAGGATATTGAGATCTTGAAAAGGCATCGAATCAATCCTAAACAAAAAGCAAATATTGATCAAGTTACTGATCTTTTGCAAAATTTGCAAAAGAAAATGCATATTATTTGCATTGTACCCACAAATGAATCTGCTGAGGAAGTGAATTATAAAATGTTGAAAAAAAATAATATTCATATCATTGAAATTTCAGCAACTGATTCCAACTTAAGACAAAAAACCGTAACAAAAAAAAAATCAAAACAGACACCAAAAACTTCTAAACTTAAAAAGATTTCTGACACAGCTGGACTTGAAACTGTGCTTAAAATTGGAATTGGTGCTAGATGCATGTTGCGTCGGAATATTGATATCGAAAAAGGACTTTGCAATGGTACAATGGGTACAGTCACTGAAATACAAATGAAAGATGGCAAAGTTGTTGCTGTGACTGTAAAATTTGATCATATGGATCATGCAGTCAATGTTGAATTTGTGCAAGCTGACTATGAACTTTCTCGTGGCCTCTTTGTGACTAGATCTCAAATACCTTTGTCACTCAGCTATGCTTTAACTGTCCACAAAACCCAAGGTATTTCAGTCGATGGTATCATTGTTGACTTGGGATCTGATGTCTTTTCAGATGGAATGGCCTATGTAGCTTTGTCACGTGCTAGAAAGCTGTGCAATGTCTATTTGATCGACCTTGACCCTCATAAATTGACCATGTGTAACAAAAGTGCATGGACTGAATATAATAGATTGAGGGCCAAAAGAGACAGGGTTGATTTGCCACCGCTTCCTCCTTGTTCTGTTAAGCCTCAAAGTTTGTCATTGTACAAACAGACTTATAAACGAAAAAAAACAATCGTTATAGATCATGATTTGAAGCAAAAACATAATAGTCCAAATAGAAAATGGCTGAAAATAGACAATTCAATTTCTCAAAATAATTTGGACCTCAAATTGATCAATGAAAGAAATGCTTGTTTTGCTAACAGTATTGTTCAGACAATTTACCACCTTCCTTTGTTGTCTAACATCATTAAAAGCATTCCAAACATTGATTTGCCAATTCAGCAATTAAAAAGATTGCTTGTCCCTGGCACTCACAGTGTTGCTGATCTTAGAGAATCAATCGGAGGCGTTTTTAATAGTGGCCAACAAGAATGTGCTATTGCATTTTGGGAATCTTTGATAAACAAGTGCCCTGACAGTGCCAAACAATTATTCACTTTTGAAGAAAGTAAAGTGATGAAATGTCTTAGAATACACAAACAAAACTGCCAAAGACTACAAGATAGTGAATGTAATTGCACCTTTAAAGTTGGCTGTGGGTTCCAAACCTTGCAGATTGCTGGAATACCACAGAGATTAGTTATTCAACTTCATCCTACTGATGGTCGACAGCAATTTAAAAGTTTGCTCAAAACTGATGCTTCAGTGCTCAAACATTGTATCAAATGTCAGCAAAATACTGAGCACTTGGAAAATGTCACTAGAACGTTTCCTACTGCAATGAAATATTTGTGTGTTCAAATAAATAGATTTATGTTTGAAAATTATAATCCTCGGCGAATTAATGCTGAAATTATGAATTTCAGTACAAAAAAACAAAATATTTTTGGAACAAATTTCAAAGTAAAAACAGCTATTCTGCACACTTTGAATAGAGTCGATTTTGGGCATTATACTTGCATTGTTAGAAATAATAATAAGTGGAATATTGTCAGTGACACTAACTTTTCTAGTAATGTCAATTTTCCTTCCAAAATGTCCAATATTGTTGGCATTTTTTTTGAAAAAATATAAAGGAAGCAAACATTTGATAAAAACAAGGTCATACATTCAATAGAAATAAATAGTGGTGGTTTTCGCTTTTAAAATTCAACCATCACCTAGGCATGGCATGGGGCTGTAACTGTAACTCTGCAGGCGAACAATAGCACTGTTATGAATCATAACTAAACTGGAGACAAGATTTCTGCTTCAAGAGATAAATGTACTATAAAATTTTAACAGGAAAATTATTTTACTGAAAACTATTGATCAATATTACACTCTAAAAAGGAAGATACTAGAGTTAAAAAAACAACAATTTTATTTACACTCAAGCAATTCAAAATTTATCTCAAAACTGACTCTTCAATTCGCAAATATTGTCAACAAAATACTGAGCATTTTGAAAAAGCCACTAGAATGTTTTCTACTGCAATGGAATATGTGTGTGTTCAAACAAATAGATTTTTATTTTAAAATTACGATCCTCAATGAATTAATTCCGAAATTATATATTTCAATAAATTTTTTTTGCAGAAATTTCATTGTAAAACCAGATATTCTTCACTTTTATGAAAGCCGATTTGGGCATTTTACTTGCATTATTTAGAATAATAACAAGTGAAATATTATCAGTGACACCAATATTTCATATAATTTTAATTTTCATTCCAAAATGTCGTCCATCAATATTGGCATTTCTTTGGAAAAATATAAAAGAAACAAATAATTGAGAAAAATCAGACCATATATCCAATCGAAATAGCAAAAACTTGAGTGCTAACCTCCCAATCAGCGTGGTATGGGGCTATAACTGTATCCCTGCAGGCGAACGATAGCACTTTTATGAATCACTTAAATTCAGAATTTTAAAAAAATTTCTGTAAATTTTTTTTTATGTAATACTTTTCCTGTGATCATTAGCATGTTCTATTAATTAATAAATATAATTCTATTATTTTTATTGTTGCTTATGTTGTTGATGAATAGAATTTTAAAAAGTTAGGTATTTTCTTGAAAAAGGATTTCGGCCTCAACAGAAAGATGTTCAACAAAATGTTTAACCATAAAATTTACCAAAAACTATTAATATTAAACTATAAAAAGAAAGATACTAGAATTTAAGCAAAAAATATTTTATTTCAACTCAATCAGATGTGCCTTATGCACTAATAAAAATGCAATTGGCATTTTGTTGAACTTTTTAAGATTTTAAATATTTATAAATTTTCTCATTATAAAAAACGATTATTATATTGATTATAATTTTTTGACAGAAGAAATAAAATGAATTGCATAAAAAACATTAGAAGACAAATTTTTAAATCATAAGAAAAATCTAAAGTCACTAAATTATCAATAAAGTTTGTCATAATAATACATTTATTAGATTAATTTTAATTTGGAAAGATAGAAGTACAGTTAAAACATCCAGAATCAGCGAATTCATTACATTTTATCATAATAAAAACGATTGTTTTATTTCAATGCTATTGATAAGAAAACATTTGTTTTACTTGATTAAAATTAATTAAACATAGATTATATCTGTAGTATATAAATATTTTTTTTATAATGAAACAATTTATTAATTTTTGCTGATTTACGATTTTTTCATTGCCGGTTTTTATTTTGCAAATTAAAAATAATCCAATAATCTTTTTTGATAATGAAAAAATGTGCTGACAATTAAGTGATTTTAAATATTTGAATATTTTTTTAAATGAACAATAAATTAAAATCAATTTACTAAATAATCATTTTTTTCAAGATTTATTTACACAATTTACTAATATTTATTGATATAATTGGATAATTTTGCATTGTTCTTCTAATGTTTTATATTCATTTTATTTCTTCTGTCAAAAAATTATAATCAATATAATAATCGTTTTTTATAATGAGAAAATTTATAAATATTTAAAATCTTAAAAAGTTCAACAAAATGCCAATTGCATTTTTATTAGTGCATAAGGCACATCTGATTGAGTTGAAATAAAATATTTTTTGCTTAAATTCTAGTATCTTTCTTTTTATAGTTTAATATTAATAGTTTTTGGTAAATTTTATGGTTAAACATTTTGTTGAACATCTTTCTGTTGAGGCCGAAATCCTTTTTCAAGAAAATATATATATGTATAGTATAATATATATATATGTATAATATATATATATATGTATAATATATATATATATGTATAATATATATATGTATAATATATATATATAATATATATAATATATATATAATATATATATATATATTAATTAATCTATACCTCTATAAAGGTGAGAATGTGTGTGTTTGTGAGGACACTTCTCAACCTATATACTCAACGAATTTTTTATCTGCAGACATGAAATTTGATATACAAAGTATTCAGACATGTGAAAAAATTTTCAATCACTTTTCATCCGGATAAAAGGGGCTGCTAAGTGGTCAAAATTGAAAAATTGATACATGGGGATCGTCTGATTTTTATCTGATTGCTGTTTCACGAATGCGCATGCGTGAACAGTTTGCATGACAGATTCATTATGTTAAGGATAAGTATGTTCAAAACACTTTATAAAATCGTATCAAGCTGAGCTTGGCTCATTGTCTTTAGGCTTTGGTTTCTATCTCAGTTCGAGTAATTTTTTATCACTGCAAGAAGTGAACCGTTTAGAAAATAAAAACATAATACTCGTCGTATGCACATGTATCCGTTTCTTTCCTTTTTCTTTTTTTACTTCATTTTTTTTTTAAGAAGTTTAACAATATGTTTAATGCCTACAGTATTGCTGTTTATAATAAATGAGAAATCTGTATTAATTAAAATATAATATTTATGCGTATTTATGACCGGTCAACGTCGGGCGACCTAATAGTTTCAAATATATTGATAACATAGGCGATTATGACAACGGGGTGGAATCTAGGGGGAGATAACTAGCATTGAGTAAACAAATATAAGCATATTTTTAAAGAAATAATTTAAGATGCTAAAATGCTCAATTGAAAAATGAAACGATTTTAAGTTTTAAAAATACTTCGTTTCCACCAGGACTGAATGAAGTTATTCTCGGAAATTGCCGAAACAGTTTATGAAAAAAAAAATTGTTTTTTCATAATATTAACAAATTCGTTCATATTTTCGAAATTAGCCGGTTTAACCGCACCCCCCCCCAATCAAATAAATAATAATTGATATACTGCTCCAAGTTTTCTTTTAAAAAGTAGACAGAACCTAAATACGATACTTTTTTAATATTGTTCATGTTTTGTAAATTTTGGAATTTATACTAATTTCGATATGATATGTAGGTGCGTATTAATGTTTTTCCTTGAAATACCTTTGTTCGAAAATACATGATTTGCAGATCCACACACTATAGTAAAGTTGCACCATTACTTAATAATGCACTTGTGTTATATTTCGAAATTACTAGCCGATTAAATTTTATTTCGCAATATCAACAAATTAAATTAGGTAAGCAAAACAAAATAAAATTACAAGTTTGCATTTTATTTTCGCCACCTGTTAAAAAAATATTATAAAATATTGATTTGTAAAAATTTTAAATCAAAATTAATTTCAGTGTTAATAAAAAAATAAAATAAAATAAAATACGCATTAAGTGCGCTGGAAAGCCAAATTACAACGCAATTTTATCAAAATAAACAAATATTTTACTTGTTTGACATTTATGATTTAAATATATTTCGGAGTCAAACTTCATCCTCATTATTTTGTTTGGGTTTTTTTTTTTCTTCTTCTTTCTCGCCACATTGTAATGTTGTCAAAAAAAGTTAATAGAAAAGATCTATGTGTTCTCTCTCAGCAGTTGTATTTTGAAATGTTGAGAACTGCGTTGGCTACATGAGATTAACATCAGGCGTGTGAGTTCCATTATAGAAACGTTGATTTAATTTGAATAAAATAAAATACGCATCAAGTGCGCTTGAAAGCCAAATTACAACACAATTTTGTGAAAATAAACAAATATTCTATAATGGAATTCACATCTCTGGCGCTAATCTCACATAACCAACGCACAGTTCTTAACATTTCAAAATTTTAATAAATATTTAACCGATAAACTCTTAAATTACTGGTCACATAGCACTGAAATTGACAGGAAATACGAATCATACTAAAAATATAGTTTATGATGATTAGAATCTTTGTTTGGATGGATGAATAATGCGTACAAAAATATGTCGGCAAGTTGAAATGCAAATTATTAATTTCAACTTACTGACATATTTCTATTACTTTTGCGCATGTGCAAATTCATTCATAGATTGAAGTAGTTTAATTTTAAATCTTTCTTATCTATCTGTCGATAATTTAAACGGTAGGGAATGTGACTAGAATGCTAAATGTCTGGGTTTTGTTAATTTTTTTTTTTATTGTTTTGTTATTTTTTTTTTTATTGTTTTTTTTTTTTTTTTTTTTGTCTGGGTTTTGGTTTGGATTCTAGCTAATGGTACGCAAGTTATTTTTTTTTTTTTTTTTTACTTTTGAAATCAGTATTATATATTAGGTACAATGTAATATTCAACAGAGAATTGGTTCTGTAATAATAAATACGAAATCTGTATGAATTAAAATATATTTAAGTATACTTTACAATTGGGCAAGCCTCTACCACCCACCGCTAGTGATATAATAATTTATGACCACCTCAAACGCCCACATGGGACAACATTATCAATGCAGCCACGCCTCTAGAGTTTTACTCGGCAATGTTTGTTTTAATGAATTGACACTCTTGCAAGTAGTGGCTCTTACAGATAGATATATGTTGTGGTTTCAAATCACCGCCTCCATTTTTCTTTCTTTCTTACCCCCCGCTGTTCTCTTTGCCTTCCCTTACCTTAAACAAAGGACGCGATTGGCTAACACTAGCTAGACGTATGAACAATATTCGGGTTCAATGAATACATTCACCTTCCCTTTTTGTCTTCAACTTCACTACGCGTGTTGGAATTCAAATATATCAAACAAAACGCTAATAATTCAGGCAATCGACTTTTTACTTTTAAGACGGAATTAATTTAAATGGAATCAAAAACTCCCAAGCAACTTTTGATTGCATAAATTTCGTTCTGGAATTAATTAGACATTTTTTTTTTTTTTTTTTTTTTTTTTCTTATTGGGAGCGATGCCTCTAACATCACACTGGCTAAATGAATACAGCCAGACTCGGCCCAACTAGCAAGTTTCGGCCATGCGCCAGTCCTGGCTGGGAGTGGGATGAGGCTCCCGAAGCAACGACTGACACTATCAGTCACGTCCACCGAATCCACCAGCCAAAGGATTCCAGCAGTGGTAGCAGCTATCTCAGCAGCAGTTCAACCAGTCCTTATCAGAGTTAATAAGTTTTTCTACTAATGCGATTCACTACTGCTTACCTCCTGAGACCTACCAGCAGTGAACTTCACTTCCAGTCTCCAGCGACTTCCTGCTCACTCCAGCAGCTTCCTGCTCTTTCCCGCAGCCTTTCCAGCCCTTGGTGCCTCCAGCTCACTCCTGCGCCTTCCAGCTCCTCCTGCAGCTTTCTGGCAACCTCGCCTGCACCTCGGTCCTCCGGTCTGTGACCTTGCTCCTCCGGCCTGCAACCTCACCTGCAACCTCGCTTGCACCTGGCTCCCTACCGACCGTTCGTTCCTTAATACTTATCCTATGCTCTCAGTGTCGTCCGTTCCTTAACACTGATCCTGCGTTTTCAGTGTCGTCCGTTCCTTAACAATGACCCCATGTTCTCAGTGTCCACCGTCCATTCAGGATCGCCCTGACGTCCAGCCAATCGTTCCAGGCCCAGCGAGCAACCCTGGACTATGCTATGTCTAGCGGACTTGCTCCAGACGTCCAGACCTTAGCCTCCAGTGACGTGCGACCTTCCAGACAACCAGCATCCATATCATACGATTTTTCGCTTCCTTTACAAATAAAATGCGAACCCTCGTCTTTAACCAAACAACCTGTGTCTGTCATTCTTCTTTGCCTTTTTGCTGTTTACTTTTTGCCTGTGTCTACCTTGTTAGTTGTTGGGTCGATTGTCCCCGGGCAACTAACTGGCCCCGCAACATATATATATAACCTATTACTTATTTCACGTATCTTGAAGTTGTAAATATAAAAAAAAAATGGATTAAAATCAATATTATGTTTTTAAAAATTCAACTTTTTTTTCTCAATAACATATAATATAATTTGTTGAATTATAACAAAAAAAAAATTCTAAAAAAATAATTACTTTTTTAAAGATTTAAATAGAATAAAATTTCCATATTCCACGATATGAAGTTTTAAACAGATTTTTGTGTAAGGGTTTTCAATTTTTATATATATTTTCATATAATATAAAAAAAAAATTGACTAGTGGCAATTTTAAAATAGTAAATTTAACTACAACTAAGATTTTTTATTTCTGGGGGGGTGTAAATTGGATTTTACTGCCTATTTAAAAAAATATACGGAAGTCTCTGATTAATAAAATTAATACAATAAACAATAGAAAAAATTCGCAATCCCTTATTCAATTTAATGTCTTTCGGCATTCATAAAAATTATACACAATTATAAGTTAGACACGAAATAATAATGTTGGTGATATTGCGTAAAAAGTCGGCGATTTTACTCAAGAATTTGAAATGATATTTCGACGGGACGCCAAATTCACTGACACCGTCTATTTTGTATTAGGTGTTACGAAGCAATGTCTCCAGTTGGTTAATATGCGTGTTTACCCAATATTGAGATAAATAAAATAATGATAATAATAATAATGATAATAATAATAATTTACTTGTAATATTTATTAAAATCAGCGCTGTTTCGAAACGACGTCTTTAAATTTCCTCTAATTTTATTTTCTGCGAACCTGCTTTTTTCCGGTCGCCAAATTTAATTTCACCGCTTTGACGTTTTCAGTAAATTTGTTTACTCGTTTGAAAACAAATAAGTCAGTGGAAACGCATCTTAAAATAACAAGTAAGTATTAGTTTCTGTTTTGGGTAAATTTTTACGACGTACCCCAGCGTATTATAAATACTTCAACCTCCCCATGTTAAGAACGGTTTTCGGAATAAACACCCCTCAACTTCGAAAGCCGTTCTTAACATATGGAGGTTTGGGGTATTTCGAAAGCCGTTCTTAACATGGGGTGATTGGGAGTGTTTATGCTACGCTGCTAAGGCAGGTCATAAAAAATACATTTGTTTAGTTTTTTTGTTTGTTTTTTTTACTACAGGGGCCCGTCTAAACCATTACTATCTTTAGTTAAGATATGAGCGAAAGTTTCAATTTTGCATATAAATAGCGACGGCAAAATGAAGGTAGGATATAAAGTTTGTTTTTACGGCATCTCTCTGTAAAAATCGGCATTACGATCTCACGGGCCACGGCCCTCCTCTGTAATCGTGCAGATATGCAGTTGCAGTATTGCAGTTTATGTTGTAAACATATCCTCTAATTTTTGCATGACAAAAAAGGGACATGTTGCAGTGTTGCACATTACACCATCCGTCATGCCATCTAATAAATATATTTTTTTTTTGTCACCCCAAAAATGGCATAGTGCCACTTTGATGTAAGGAGGGGGGGAGCTACTATCAGGGACATAAGTTGCAGGAATACTATGTAGGGAGTTGAGCAGCAAGATGCCTGTTCACATTACATTTGAACTTCTGCGTGTCAGTACAGTTGGAGAAGCAGAAACCCGAAAGAGCAGTTCTGGGGAAGAAACTATTACAGTAGAAGGCTTTTTTACATTTAGGAATCTGTGTAGGGGTGGGGGCTTGGCGGGGGTATTTACGTCCAAGGGGTACAAGAGCTTGCAGTTCGTCGGAGCACATACCATTAAAATACTTGTAAAACAGGCAGAGTGAAATATTGAATTTCAAGTGAAACAAATACCTCATTACGTGTCAAGTCAACAAGGGGTTAAACCTGTAAGCGTGCGAATCAGTGTTCACTAATTCATAATCGAGATCTATCAATTTTTAGGACCGAGGTTGGAGGCGCAAGAATCACTTGAAGTCGAAAGTAGTAGGGTATCCACAGGACTGTTAAAGGTAAATTTAACACAATCACCAATTAATAGAAGGATGTCACCAGATCACATCCTCACATACATAAAATAAAAATATAGAAATAACTCCAGAAAATAATATTTGACAAAAAACTCGAAATCACTGTCTTAACATGAAACAACATTTGTTTACGTGTTAGGAATATTAATTAGAATCGTTCCAACCTAAGTGTTTTCTTGTAATGAATGTTCATTATGCAGGTTTAGTTACATGAGGATTTCGTGAGAATAGCATGCAGTTTAAAATTATTGATTTTTTATGAACAGAGTGTCACACGTGACTTGGAATTAATGTGATTATTTTCTGAGAGAAAAACAGTCATTAAATCGTATAAGCAAAATGAATGTGTGTGTGTTCATCACATAAGAAAAAAGTATTTTGAAATAACATAGTTTAAAAGAAGAATTAATTCTCATTTGATGTGGTAGTTTTCCATGATGAGAATTAAGGTTCATATGCGTGCCATGCAAATTCAAGGCAGGGATTTTAACGCCTCCCAGTGGCAGAGTTTCATAGACATCCAGTCTTGGAGAAGACAAAAGAAAATATGGAATAAAGCATAAAAAATTGAATTATATATGTACATGTATGTATATTATAGCATAAAAAGTGTTGTTTAATAAAATTATAGCATAAATAATTGAATTATATATGTACATGTATGTATATTATAGCATAAAAAGTGTTTAATTAAATTATAGCATAAAAAATTGAATTATATATGTACATGTATGTATATTATAGCATAAAAAGTGTTGTTTAATTAAATTATAGCATAAAAAATTGAATTATATATGTACATGTATGTATATTATAGCATAAAAAGTGTTGTTTAATTAAATTATAGCATAAATAATTGAATTATATATGTACATGTATGTATATTATAGCATAAAAAGTGTTTAATTAAATTATAGCATAAAAAATTGAATTATATATGTACATGTATGTATATTATAGCATAAAAAGTGTTTAATTAAATTATAGCATAAAAAATTGAATTATATATGTACATGTATGTATATTATAGCATAAAAAGTGTTGTTTAATTAAATTATAGCATAAATAATTGAATTATATATGTACATGTATGTATATTATAGCATAAAAAGTGTTGTTTAATTAAATTATAGCATAAATAATTTAATTATATATGTACATGTATGTATATTATAGCAT